>NC_051240.1:10395971-10490971 GCF_015220715.1 Pygocentrus nattereri | reverse complement strand
TGCCTTAAAAGCCCTTCCTGCATGATCTAAAATGTTTGTTTTAATATAAATGTATATAACTTTACATGTTTTAATTGTTGATGAATGCTCCAAAAATTCCAAGCTGTTCTGAACCTGAGGTCACAAATATTCCCGTTATGAGTGGGCAGAGTCATTTTTGCGAACACTAGAGAAAAAACTTGTGTGCCTTATTGCGTGCCATACCTGTAAAGTGTAATTGCAGGGAAATACTGTGAGCCTTGTTGTTAAAGGGGATGTAAATATTACAGCACTAAGGTCACATATAATTTTAACCATACAGTTAAAGTGGACCACTAGCTATTGAGCTCCAGTAAATGAACTTAATCCCGTGTTGTACTGTTTAAGGTAATGCTGCATTTTCATTACAGTGAGCCGCATGACTTCCCTTTCCAGCACTTGGACATTAAAAATCATTGTTACACTGTTACTGTGCCACAATTTGATGTCCCTGCTAGAAAACCAGCATAGACCAGCATAACTGATCACCAGTAAAAGCAGCATATTTCTGTTGTCAGAACAAAATCTTGCATTCTCACAATGGTAACTTTACAGGAGAAGGAAAAAACATATTTTACTTTTAATGTAAGTGAATGGAACCAGACTTTTTTCCAAGTGATTTTGGGTCATTTCTTTTGGTCCATTCATCATGAAATGTACCAACAACAGGCCTTTTTAAATTATGATAAAAACTGAAAAATGACAAACATGGAGATACGAGGTTTTGTCCAGACAGCAGCGATATGTTGTGTTTTGGATGTTGATATGCTGGTCAATCAGCATGATCATATTGGGTGAAGCACTAAACCAGGACCAGAACAGCACTAGGCTAGCTAACCAACTCAAATCAGCCTGGAATGAATGCTGGTCTATGCTCTTTTTTTGTCAGTAGGGGAGTCACTCATATGTGTGTATTGCCATCTGTCATCACAGTATATCATGGTATAACACATTTTGTTTGATGTAATTAATCAAGTAAAAAAATACATATTTTTGCATGACTGTAAATATAATGTGCATACTTAAAACGCCAAAATCTCAACTTAAAACACCTTCCCACGTTCTTGCACAGTAGGACATGCAGGTGCTTAATCAGATTTTCACACAAGTCCTAACAGTAGATAAAGAGAACCTGTTGGTCTTTAGCTCAAATAAAACAGGGTGGTCATTCACACTTCATTGCCACCCCTTTGACTGAAAACACCTTAATCTAATTTTACCTTCAAATGATCTGCTAATCCTAAAATTTCACATGCTTTTGCCACTCACAGATATGGAATTTTGGATCATTTTCCTCAATAAATAAGTTACCAAGTCTAAATTTTTTTGCCTCACTTGTTTAATTTGGTTCTCTTTATCTACTGTTAGGAATTATGTGAACATTTGATGAAGTTTTAGGGCAAATATATGCAAAAATAAACTTTGAAGCACCACTGTATGTATGTTTTCCGATTGGATCTGTTTTTACACTCTTTTCACTCTAAAGCCACAGTCAACCTAGATATTTGTGTCACGCAGCCTCCGGAATCCCTTGTGGAAATGGACTCGATCTCCCAGAATCCTCTGGGAGATCACATGACATCACAGGTGACACAACGCCCCTATCAGCGCTCTAGGTCTCCATAATATTGATGAGCATCACCTGGGTGATGCACTTGGGATGCTATATAGCCTGGGCTATAGCGTAGAGACATTGTGAAGTAGTGATTCACCCGGTGTTGATTTACTGAGCAGTTTGTCTATTGTTATATCTTTCGTGTATGATCTTTTGCTATTCGTTTTCAGTTTATGCTCTTTCTGCCCTGCCCTTTGGATGTATTTACTGCTTTCTCTGATTTTTGGATTTGAACTCAGCCTGTTTTTGTGACTACGATTTGGAATTCCGTTTATATCAGTAAAAGCCCTTTCGACTACAATCATCTGCAAGCATCTGACTGTGCTGGAAACCTTACAATTTGCAGTTTGAATTACCTTGCTAAATGACCATGGCAGGACTGGAAGATTGGCAACAAAAAAAAAAAAATATCCTCCATGTTAGTTAGTAAGCTAGCTAGCTCACAAACCATAAACAGTAAAAACATTAAAGTGAATAAATTATTTACTCTTGAGAGTATAATGTGCTGATCTGTAGAATTAAGAATTTAAATAACTGGTATGATTGGTGATGAGATGGCTTGTGTGCAACTGTGGTTGCATGAAACATAGCAGTTAGCAAGCTGCCTAACTTACCTACCATAAACAGCAAAACTAAAAGAATAAAGGCAGTGATGCAGTCTCCAGACTGACTGTGTATGATACAGTCTCTCAATCATCCCACTTCTGACACCACTGTAGAGTAAGACAAAGGGAGGTCATAACTCCACCATGAGAAGTGCTTTTTATTAACCACTAGGGCAGAACAACAAAAATAAAGCACTGAACTCATGGGGGAAGTCACCACTAGCCACAGACTTCACCTTCAAGGTAGACCAAACCAAACACAAAGCTCACTAACTAAACCTGCTCTCTGACACAAAATAACACTAATAACACTTAAAACATCTGTAGACTTACAAACAATGACATTTAAATACATTAAAGTCTCTTTTTAGGAGGGTGTGCACCTACCATGAGTCTCCACATGAGGCAGATCGCATGGCCTCACATCCCTTACCTCTCAGAGCCAGCATCAGCCAGTAGAGAGTGGCTACCATACACACACACACACACACATATATATATATATATATATATATATATATATATATGTATATATATATGAATTAATTACGTGCTCAAAGTATATTGATTAACATTGATTTGTAGCAAAAATAATGTAGGTAAATGGTATGATTGATGGGAATCAGGAGACTTTTGCAGCTACAGTTAGCCAACAAGGTTATATAGTTGTTAAATTGGCCATAAACTGTACATCCACAAAAGTAAAGATAAACCAGTCTCCTGAGTGATTGCGTATGATACAGTCTGTCCTTCACTTATAGCCAATGGGGAAAAATTGTTAAAATGTTTGTATTTGAACACAATGTCCTCCGTTTTGGACCTTTAGTACCATAAAACAGTTCAGTCCCTTAGAGGCCAAGATAGCCAAAACAGTTGAACTATCAGTCAAAGATCCACATTCATCTATCAAAGTTCACCAAAGTTCACCAAACATTAAATTTCTCATGCAAAATATAAGCCCTGGAAGTTTGTGATACAAAATTGCTCATCGCAACAAATTCCACTGAAACAAATGTAATTATGTAATTAATTGTGAAAATCCACCGGCAAATGTTAAAGTGGCTTAGCTTTTAATGTTGGTTTCACATACAGGGATTAAGCTTAGTTTTAGACCACATTTTCTTTCCAGTGGAGAGTCCAGGACTAGGCCTTTGGGTAAACCGACCCTCTGAGTTCCAGAGTTTAGACTATTTTCATACTTTGTAGCACGTTCACAGTCCTTTATGCAGCAGTCTCTGATTCAAGTCCGGTTCAGCACAGGGACAGCGAAGTCGGGCTGTTTTAATTGCATACGACCCTGGGCGGCTCCCCCGCACTACAAAGTGCCATAAAATTAAAGATGACAGACATTCAAAACAGGTTTTGTGATCACGATTAGACTACAAAGCGCAAACTTTCCCTCTTATTCTTCAGAGGCAGAGCGGACGTGCCATTTTGGGGCCCGTTCCCTTAATTATTTCTTTGATGGAGGCTTGTTTGTTATACAAAATGGGGAGGGCAATACCCCCTCTCCCCAAGAGTATGGCAAGATGAGAAAAATCAAACTTTGAGGGCACTTTAGCAACACTATTTCATGGTGCTCTCATCGGAGGCAATCACATAAGCAAATTGCTTTCATTTAAGTACCTTCACCTTTCATGTGGAGGAGGGGAGAGAAAATAAATAAATAAATAATGGATGGGAAAAAAAAAACCACGCAATGATATCCTTTCATGTTTTAATTTTCACGTCGCTCCTTTGTGAATCTAATCAAATAAATAACCGGCCCACAAATTTACAATTTTATAACAAACATTGTGGCGAATTAAATCATTAAGAATGCAGATTTGGGTTTGTATAATGAATCCCATGGGAGGGTTTAAAGGTTTCATGCTTAATTACACATTAAAATACGCTCAATGATATGATGCCCTTTATAGGAACGTGTTTGCCGACTTCACCGCAACCTCTTTGCATTTTATTTTGTCTTTCATAATCAAATCATTAATCTGTCCTTCGACGCCTCACAATTCCAAACAGCTTTAATTGACCTGACTCACTGGCGAAATTAAAGATAACAAGTTTAGGCAGTCGAGTCAAGGCCGAGACGCTCTGGATTGGAGATAAGTTTCATGCGGAGGTGTTTCCTTTCCTCTTTGATAAGTTACCAGAACTTTCCTTGATCTTTTTTTTTTCCACACATATAAGTAACTCTTACTATTGTCTATAGAGTGGACACATATAGGAATTTCTCAGTGATTGCATCATTTACATGGTTGTTAGACAATCAGGGATGATTTTTGTGCTCCTGACTATATTTCCAGCCTAAGTGTAACTAACATTTGCAACAGTTTTTCTTGCTTTTTTTTTTTTTTTCCGAGGCAAAAAGCGACCATAACTCCAATTTGCCTTAATAAACCAGAGCCAAGGCCTGATGTAAAATAACTCAATGACATGCCTGCATGCAATATGCAAAAACACCCTCCTCTGCCACACAAATATATTCGCCGCACTCGAAGGTGTGCGCCACTTTCCCCCAAAAGAGCCAAACGACTGCTTCCCATTAGGGACTGAGAGATTTGTCATTATTTGGCCTCGACTGCTCACGCTTCAAGTGCGCTGTTCAAGTGATTGGGCACAGACTTGCATGCAGACACCCATTTCTATTTCCCATTCTGACTGCCATTCTCTCTCCTCAAATAGTAATTTCAAGTCTTGGGACTTGTGTGCGCGTGTACATGTGTGTTTTTATTTTTTTTTTATTCTTTCCTGCTGGTTTGCAAAGGCCGGTGAAAGATCCCGGTCCTGCCTTGACATGCTGGAGGGTGCGAAAGTATGAGAAAAAAAGCTCCGTCCCATCCCGACACCCTCCCTGACTTTTGATTAGTGCTGAAACAAGGGCCGCTGAATTATTATTACACCCAGGAACACCTCAGGAGGTGAAAAGAAGTAAAAAAATAGAAAGGAAATTGCTCCCTCTCCTCTCTAACTCTGGCTGTCTTGTCTAGTCAAATGGAGATTTCTTGGACTTCAGGTATAGGTGATTGAGGAGGCAGACATTAGAAGGAAAGGCAATCTGTGTCAGGCTAAGTTGTGCTATCACAGGTTCGGTAGTCGGGCATGACGGAACGTGCCTGGGTTCAAATCCATGCAGATTAGTTCCTGACAGGTGGGACAAGTTTGAGTTAAATGCATCTGTTTGGATGGAATTAATTGGAACCAGAGCTCAATTGTTGTATCTATTAACACTTGGAGCTCTACCAAATGTGTGGGATGTGCTGTATACCTGCTTGGAATCTGTCAGAATTTGAAAGAAGTGATTTAAAAATGATGTAAAGCACACTGCCATGAAAAAAAACATGTATGTTTAATGAGAAAGGTATTAAGAAAGGTAAGTACCAAGTACGCAGTTAAACAGCATTGAAAGTACCAAATTCTCAGACCACTGACCACAACGAGGTAAGTAATATTGAGTTTATTGGCTTTAGATGGGTAGAAGACCACAGCTGGAGCTTCATATTCAAAGACTGGTGCACGGCTAACGAACTCAAGGCTTGAGGCAATGACAGAGAGCAACAGTTGCTAAGCAAGTAGTGGATGGCCGAGAAAAGAAGAGTGTATTGATGCAGCTTAATAAACATTCTGTCTCCACTTGTTTGGATGGGCATGTGCTCAGTCATTTAGATGCTGTGGTGGTCTTTGCAGCTGTAAATAAGACCACAGGCTAAGGTGATATAACCACACCTGTAGACACTATAGCAGATCTATACCTGATGGAAAAAAAAAAAAATTGCTTAAATTGGCAGCAGTTGATACTTTCTCTGTTTAGTTCTGAACTTTTCATTGTCTTTCTTAGGAATAAAAAGTAATCCATGTTTAAACACTTAACCAAAAATAATCCACTGCGGCAATCTTGTAAGACTAGTGAATATACACAAAACGGCCACTTTATTAGGTTCAGTTGCTTGTTAACACAAATAGCTAATCAGCCATTCACACGGCCGCAAATGAATGCATTTAGGCGTGTAGAGGTGGTCAAGACAACTTGCTGAAGTGCAGACCGAGCATCAGAATGGGGAAGAAAGGGGATTTAAGGGACTTTTAACGTGGCGTGTTTGTTGGTGCCAGACGGGCTGGTCTGAGTATTTCAGAAACTGCTGATCTACTGGGATTTTCACGCACAACCATCTCTAGGGTTTACAGAGAATGGTCTGAAAAAGAGGAAATATCCAGTGAGCAGCAGTTGTGTGGATGAAAATGCCTTGTTAATGTGAGAGGTCAGAGGAGAATGGGCAGACTGGTCACTCAAATAAATAAACTAAATCTCTGAGGAACGTTTCCAACACCTTGTTGAAAGTAAGCCACGAAGAATTAAGGCAGTTCTGAAGGCAAAAGGGGGTCCAACCTTTTACTAGCAAGGTGTACCTAATAAAGTGGCTGGTGAGTGTATGTAGTGACCAGCTGAAGATCAGTGTTTTAGGGTGTCAGCCCAGTAGTTTAAAACAGGACTGATCTTATACCAGCAATCCACTGTACACTCTCAGTGAATGCATGTGTTTAGCAGATTATTGTATGTATGCTAATGCCGTGGAACATGGTAAAGACTTATAAACTGGCAGATTAATTTTAGCTATATAATTCATATGAAAAGTCCAAGGAGCACTGTAGCTGAAAGGCTTCTGTTAGGTAGTGTAACAGGATTGGGAGATAACGTTCTCCTTCATTGATGATGACTTGTGTGATGTTGTGTAGTGGCAGTTAAAAAAAGATAGGATAGCGCTTCACATGATTTCAAGGAAACACCTGCTAGCCTTTACCCTCCCAGCCTGGTAGACAGCCTGCTAGATAGCTGTTTAATATGGGGAGAAAATGGGTAGCAAAAAAATGATACACATGATGCAACACTGATTGACATGTTTGGTTATTATAATTATTGTGTGTGAATTGTTTATGCAAAACACAAAAAAGTAGCAAATGACACCAAAACTCAATTGTGAACAGCTATAAAACTTAAAACTCAGTGAAGGTATATGAAGGACAGCCAGTCAGAACAGTGCTCAATTACATACACTTGTGTGCAAAAGTTTAGGCACCCCTGGTAAAATGATTTTTTTTTCTAAGGGAAAATAAGTAAAAGCCTCTTCTACAGAGAACACATTTCTGCACATTTCAGTGCACTCTTATGGTTTATTTATGCTTAATTTAACACATAAAAAAAAAACTACAACATAAAATGTGACCAGTATAAAAAGTCATATATATTTTTTTTCCAATATGCTATGTAATCAGCACATAAATAGAAATTGTCTATTAAAACTTTCAGGAAAAGCCTTATTCAGGGTTCCATTGTGTTACACAATGTGTTAACATATTTTAGCTTTGCTTTTTATTCCTTGTTTTTCTTTTTGCATATGACTGTATAGAACTCTTAAAGGCACAGTAACAAACACAACCTGTTCAATTCTATGAGGGAAAAAAAAAAGTTAAATCATGACTGTTTTAGGTATATAATCCCAAACAAACATCATAGGTGGATACCAGCGAATACAAAGTAAAATTCATGATGGCTTTGTAGAAGTTGGGCTTGAATCATATGCATATTCGGATTGGTTGCCTAGGACAGAAAAGGTCAATTAAAATCTTTTTCACTGTCATAATATTGAAGTAGATGACCCCTCATAGGCTCTTGTCATTTAGCACTAAAGTTAGCTACAGATAGCTATCTAACAACATCATCATCATCATCATCATCATCATCATCATGATACTTTTTTGATCCCACAACCGGGGAAATTCCACCTCCGCATTTAACCCATCCGTGAAGTGAAACACCACATACACACCAGTGAACACACACACTAGGGGGCAGTGAGCACACTTGCCCAGAGCGGTGGGCAGCCCTATCCACGGCGCCCGGGGAGCAATTGGGGGTTAGGTGTCTTGCTCAAGGACACCTCAGTCATGGACTGTCGGCCCTGGGGATCGAACCGGCAACCTTCCGGTCACAAGGCCAGATCCCTAACCTCCAGCCCACGACTGCCCCCTTACTAGTGTAAATACACAAAAAGATGGTTCTTCAATGGTTCTTTACTAAAGAACATGGCTCTATATCGAACCATGAACACTCAAGAAAGTTTTGCATGATTCTTCAGATTGATGGAGAATGTGCTGTTATGTGCTCATACAAGCTTATAACAATGGCAGAACTGTTTTTAGTGCTATTTAGAACCCTTTTCAAAAAGATTCTACATAAAACCATCTATAGCACATTCTCCATTAACCTGAAGAACCCTGTCGAGATGCAAAGAACCAAAAACACTTTAATCACACAAAGGGCTTTTGATTGCTCATGGTTCTATATACATATTCCAATTTGAGTGTGTGGCCTAAATAAATGTGCTCTGTAATTTAACCTGATAGAAAATAAAGAACAAACTCTTTAAACATATAAACATTTCCACATACAGGATATCAGCCAGTTACACTGTGCCATACACTTCTGACTAGACTCTGGATTTCAAACTGCTGAGCTTGCTAGCCATGCTACATTCAGAAAATGTAACCTGATCTACTTCTAATTAATCACATTGGGGTGGTTGGAAACGTGCAGTAGGTGGTTCAGCACTGTGCTACCGTACCTGATTTATAATGTAAAATTGGCTGAAAAGGATTAGCTGCATTGCTTTACCTTCCGCCGCACTGAGGCGCATTTAGCAATATGTGACGCTTCCACAATGCAGTTTCAGAGTCTGCCGTGGCGAAGCAGCAATGCAATCTCTATTTATTTCCCTCTTCCGCGTGCCAGCCGAAAGAGCGCTGGTAATTTGTCAGGGAGAAAAAAAAATCACCTCTGTGTGTTTGTTGCCAAGAATGCTAATTAAAAAGGGACTGGCTGAAAGTTTGAATATTTATAGATAAGAAATTAAATTTCACAATAATGATAATTTCGTCTTTCTCAGTAGTGGAACGTTTGGCAATATTTCTACTGAGACGCAATATTTCTCGCAATAACCCACTTCCCCAACAACCCCTACCCCCACCCCCCACCCATACACACACACACACACACACATACATCCCACCCGCTCACCTTACAGGCAACAACCTGCTCCTCCTCCTGCTTCTTGCAAACAGCAGTGAGAGAGAATATCAATCTTTTACATGCATTATGTCACCCAAATGTCTTATGGCACTACTGTGGTAATGCGTGATGATGTTATAATCAAGGTGAAGTACCCTACGAAAGTCAGAGACCACCGTTTATTCGTTAAATTTTCCAGGCAAAACGTGTTAAGTGCAAGTTACTCAACTGTCAGCACATGGCGAAAACATGCCTTTAACATATGTTTAAAGGAAAATTGACAGAGGCCTGAACAACTAAACGCAATATCAGTTGTTTTCAGTCTTTAGGGGCCTTTCTTTTATTTACTTTTATTACTACCTTTATTGCAGCTTCTGTTCTTTTCAGAAGAGTTGCTTTCAGTTTTATTATTTTTTTAAGAAATAAAAAAGATACTTTCAGTGGTGTTGCTAACTGGACTCTGGGGTGGTCAGTCCACTGTTCTGTGAACACAAGAAACTTTTCTGTTGATTTGCCCACCTGTCTGACTAGACACTGATGGATGACTGTCTATTGAGCTCTCCTGCTACCCACTTTAGAACAGCTGCCCATGCCTCAGCTACCGCCACTTGCCTTGAACTAGCTGTCCACTCTACACTGAAGTTTTCATGGACTCCTAGCTATTACTACTACTAATACTACTGCTATTAATATTAGTAGTATAATTATTTTGCAGGTAGCTTGACCAGAGGAGGATGGGTCCCCCTTGGGAGCCTTGGTTCCTCCCAAGGTTTCTTCCTCAGCTCTGAGTGAGGTTTTCCTTGCCACTGTTGCCCCTGTCTTCCTCACTTGGGGGGTTCCTCACATTCATGCTAAAACTTTGCCTTTACTGGAATTCTGTGAAGAGGCTCCTGATAACATTGGTTGTAAAAAGCGCTACACACATAAATTTGATTTGCAAACATCCTTTTCTCAGTGCAGGCTTCTCCACAGCTTAAGCCTTAAGTCTTGATGTTTCTTGATCGCTGATTTTTTTTGGATAACTGAAATACTGAGGATCTCACAGTAAATGATTGCTCAACTTTTAAGCTGTTGCTGAACCAAATGGAATTCACTGAACTTACGGTAACCTACGCAACCTTCACCTTCCTATGAGACCGACGAGACGCTCAGGTCCCTGCAGCGCCAGGGGATTTGCTCTCACTGGCTTAGCAGCATTGGGACGTGGGTAACTCGGGCTGCGTAGCATGATCAAACAAGCATACAAACAGCACATCAAAACAAATCAAACAACTCCAAAAAAAGACCAACAAACACAAGGGGAAAACACTGGGCTTAAATACAACACCGGGAAGACGAGGGAAAGGTGAAACAATCAGGGGTGGAGTCACTAAACAAGGGGGCAGGACTAGGGATACCAAAACAAAGAAGCATGTGGACTATCAAAAGGTAAACAAAAAGCACATAGGGTAATGGGAGGAGCCAAGCGTGACTGTGGTTCAGTTATGGCTCAACTGTTCCGATATAGACTAGCTGGTTTAAAAGCAAGTACTTCAAAGCTGCAAATTGAATCTCTGCAATTCCTGAAATAACTCGAGCCTTTAGTGGCACCTTTAACTAGTTCAGAACGCGTCTGACTGTGGCTTTCTCCTTGGGCCGAAATCAACTCAAAATGTCTACTGTAGGTTTTCAGATTCCAAAACCAGATTCCAAACACAACATTCCAAATATTTATAGCGGGAATGTTAGGCTTTTGTTACAAAAACTGGTTTGAATGGATCCAGATGTATTTCTCCTTTTTTTTAGCATTTCTTCTTGTGCAGACAACAAGAATGTTATGATATGCTGCCAGAGCAGGATGTGTGCCAGGTGGCAGTGACTGATATATGACAGTAAGCAAAATAGCACAGCCTCAGTCTGAAGTGTATAACTGTGCTAAAAACAAATACAGTTATGCAGTTTATATTTTTTCAATAAAAAATATTTACTGACAAAAATACATTTATTTATGTACCATATTATTTAATGACTTAAGATAAACCTGTAAAATAAACATTTATTAATTTTTATAAATTCATTTGTTTATATAAGAAATAAAAACAAAACCAAAAACATTTATTAACCAAGAAAAATGCAGCAAAAAGCAAAAAAGAAAAAAGCAATTTATGTAATTAAATGCAATGCAAAATATCTATCTATCTATCTATCTATCTATCTATCTATCTATCTATCTATCTATCTATCTATCTATCTATCTATCTATCTATCTATCGTGCCTCATTCATTGAGCCCATTAAAATGTATTAATTTAGATTTTTAAACACAAAATGTAATTATTAAATAAGTAAGATGCACGTATATTTATGTATGTATTTATTTATTTATTGGTTGTTTATATGTTGTCTTTAAATTGCATTTGACAAATCTGCATCTGTCTTGCCGACGGCTTGACCTGTTGTGCTCTCTCTCAAATTATTCTTGCACTTCTTCTGTTCCACTGCACTAATGTGACCGTTTGATAATGTGATGCGTCAAATAAACAGCATTCCCTCCTATGAAACCTCACATAAAACACCACTCTTGCCTTTGTCAGCAGCGCATTGTGCGGCGGGGATCGATACCGCAGATGGCCACTGTTTTCAAGGGACGAGGGGAGAAAAAGAATAAAGAAAGAAGAAAAAAATCCTCTTTGGTCTGGCCTGACATGTGGCTTTTCAGAACACTGAAATCAAAAGGTGCACAAGGTGTTATATAAATAACGCAGCTGTTGATGGGTGGAAGCCTGGGCCGAGGCTTTGGTTGCAGGACAATGCAGGGCAATTCTGAGCAGTTGCTCTCTCAGGAAGCCCAGTGGAGGAGCCATAATGACTCAAAGTACAGCTTAAAGATGAATTCCGTCACATACCTCAACTGTTAAGATGTGAAGGTCAATCTGAGTGTTTGATTTAAAAAATGATTCATTAAAAAGAAACCTAAAAAGGGTTGCAGATCAGGTGGGTCTCCTAAAAGAGAGAGAGAGAGAGAGAGAGAGAGAGAGAGAGAAAGAGAGAGAGAGAGAGAGAGAGAGAGAGAGAGAGAAAGAGAGAGAGAGAGAGAGAGAGAGAGAAAGAGAGAGAGAGAGAGAGAGAGAGAGAGAGAGAGAGAGAGAGAAAGAGAGAGAGAGAGAGAGAGAGAAAGAGAGAGAGAGAGAGAGAGAGAGAGAGAGAGAGAGAGAAAGAGAGAGAGAGAGAGAGAGAGAGAGAGAGAGAAAGAGAGAGAGAGAGAGAGAGAGAGAAAGAGAGAGAGAGAGAGAGAGAGAAAGAGAGAGAGAGAGAGAGAGAGAAAGAGAGAGAGAGAGAGAGAGAGAGAGAGAGAGAGAGAGAGATGTTTAACTCCGATGTTAAGATGGTGCTTTAAGGGGTCTTTGCTAAAGAAAACAGTTCTACATAGAACCATGAACACCCAAATAAACCTTTTTGCAACTTTAAAGGGTTCTTTGGTGTCTTGCATCTTGAAATGGTTCTTCAGATTAACAAAGTATGTGTAACCATATACATGGTTCTATATGGAACCTTTTTGAACAGAGTTCTATATAGCGCCAAAGAGGTTCAAATAAAAACCTGTTCAGTATGCAAAGAAGCGTTTAATCATGCAATTGTTTAAGTTTTCGTGGTTCTATATAAAACCATTTTCTTCAGTATAAAATCCTTGTAGAACCATCTTTTCAAAAAGGTTCTATATAGAACAACATTCTCCATCATTCTGAAGAATCCATTCAAGATGCAAAGAACTGTGCATAGGGTTATTTAGTGCTCATGGTTCTATATAGAACCATTTCTTTTGTACAGATTCTTTGGACAAGCTTCTTTTTAAATGTGTAGTTAGAGTAGTTGGATATTTATCTGTAGCTTATCTTAGTGCTACCTGACAAGAGCCCATGAGGGGACATCTACTTTGATATTATGGGGGTGAAGGAGGTTGTTGACTGAGCAGACCCACAGGTGGAGTTTGCTCTCAGAGGTACAGCAGTGGTTTAAAGATCCAATTGTAAACCTTAAATAAGCTGTTTCCAGGTAAAAAAGTTTGTATTCGTACCTTTTCATAACCGAATGTTTTAGAATAGAACAGTAAAATAAAAAGCCTGGAGACGGGACGGAGTGCATGGAGGCAATACAACTTAAATATCATTTCACTGGATTATGGTACAGTTATGTTCCCTGACTAAACATACTGAGATGTGCACTTGAGGGTGAGAAAAGGGGGACTGCCCTAGTGACAGTTTACTACCTTTTTTCCGAGAGAGTAGAGAAAATGGAACTCACTAACAATTGTGCAAGACCTGGTAGACCACCCAGTCTGTCTCTATCAGATAAACATCACCTAAAGCTTTCGTCTTTGAGAGAGAGGAGAAAATCAAGCTGCTTCAGATCTGAAAACATCCACAGATTTTTCTGTCCATCCTTCCACTGTGAGAAGACAACTCAACACTATGAGTCTGAAAGGATGTGTAACGGTCAAGAAGCCTCCCTGAGAAAAGGTTACCTGGAATATGAGAAAATGCAATGTCTAAGACTTTGGAAGTGTTTACAAGAAGCATGTAAAATTTTGCTGAAAAATGAAGAAAAGTCTCCTAAAAAGAATGGAAGCTGTAATAAAGGCAAAATGCAGACACACTTAATAGTGAAAAATGTAATATTCCGTTTAGCATCTGTGTAATTTTATGTTAAATATGTTTTTTTTCTGCTTCTGGTGCTGAAAGATGAATAACTTATACTCAATACCGTTTTGATTGGAAATGAAATAAAGGAAAGGGCGGTTTCTGATTTTTGCATTGTATTGTATAAAGTGCTGGGTTCTCTTTTGTACTTTCTCTCTGCCTTGGTTTAAGTTTTCCACTGTTTTTGTGTTTGTGTTTAAGTTTTGGTTATGCCTTTACTCTTGTGATGGCTGAGGATAAGCCTATTGTATATCTTTCGAAGGGCTGATTGACTCCTGTGGAGGATCTGGCTTTGTTGAAGATAAATGACTTGGATTTCTTGAGAGGTGCTACGAATAAACTAACTACGCACCAGAGCCAGAGTGGGACTCGCGGTGAGCTCGCGAGTAACATAATGCAGACCACCCTACGCTCTCAAAGATAAAGGTGCCACAAAGGGTTTTTTTCAGTGATGCAGTTGAAGAACTTGGTTTGGTTCTCTAAAGAGCCATATTTCATAAAAGACATGAGTGTGAAGAACTTTTAAAAGGCTTGAAGGACCTTCACACAATGTAAAGTTTTTATAGGACCTTTAGGGTTTTACAGAGAACATTAACATTATGTGGAGGTTCTTTGAACCACTTTGCTGAATTTAAACAGGTCTATTCTATGAGACTCATTTACTCATTACTGGCAAACCACTTCAAAAAGTAGGCTACGGTTTAGAGCTTAAATAACAACAAATGCAGGGTTTTAGCACAATTTTTAAAATTATGAAAAAATGATAGAAATTTCACTAAACAATAGCATAAACAAACTCATATGTTGTTGTTGGAAAAAAAAAACCCTTCATATTTTTATCTAACTGTCCTTTATGTTCTTATAAAGCTGTTTAAAACTTTATGGGTTGGTTTCCTAAACAGAGCTTAAGTCTTGTCATATAATACCTAGCATTCTGAAAGAAGATTCTCTGTTAAATAAGGCAAATGTGGTCCAGGACTAGGCTTAATTCCAGTCTGGGAACCCACCCCATAAAGTTTTAGGCTTGACAATAGCAGAGCCCATTTCCAAAGGTTTTATATGTAGAGCCACATACAACACATTCTCCATCAATCTGAAGGACCATCTCACCATGCAAGGAACCATTTAAGCATGCCTTCTTTTTTAGTGCTTAGAACCCGAAGTGGGAAACATGAATGATGTTGGAAAAAAGGTTCCATGCAGGTACATTTGTCGTTCATCAAGGTACAAGCAATGTAAATATTTAACAGTGGTTTTAAGGTGGTTTTAAGTAAATGTTCAACAGTGGTTAAATAGGTTTTTCCACTGAAGTTCTAAAACAGTAAAAAAAAAAGCCTGGAGACGAGACGGGGTGTGGAGTCAATACAGCTTAGAAAATATAATGGATTTTGGTAAAATTATGTTCCCTGGCTAAAGGTACTGAGATGTACCCTTGAGGGTCCCACCCCAGTGACAAGAGGGGTACTGCCCCAGTGACAGCTTAGTACCTTTGTTTTCTACTGTTCAGGACTTCAGAACAATTTAAGCTACAGACATGATACACATTTCAGATCACTCGGCAGACCTGGCCTTCACTGGCCAGCATGAACCTTGACGTCAGCATCACTGAGTAATCTGGCTCAAAATACCACCTAAAATCCTGATAAAGTGCTCTGCCTTTAGTCTTCATATTACAATAAATGGTTAAAATAGTGACGTGATTCACACATCAGAGCACTCAGCAAACCCTGCTCTTGCTAAGAGTGATTTCAAAAAACTGTGACCAACTATCATTTGTTTGGCACAATTCAGCTCCAAAATCACCAAAAACCCACTCGCTACATTTGTTAGCTCTGTGCTTTTAGCCTCCATATTAAAACAAAGGGTTAAAAAAGTGATATGATTTACACACCAGAACACTCATGAAAGTAAACATGCAACTCAATTTGAAATGAAAAATAAAGCCTATCTTAATTTGTTTCAGCACTCAGCATGAATCCAAGGGGACAGAAAAATCTATAAAACATGGCTAATCATTTATTTCTACTCATTAATAAGCAATAGAATGAACCTTTGTCAAAATTATTGCATGTTCAGTTCACAAACACTCTAGCTGAACAATTTCTGAAAAGGTAATTGAGGTAGCCCTTGTTTCTGAGATTTGTATAAGCAAAATTTTGCAGCCACTAATTCACGGTATCAAAATGCTGACAGCAATTACTTACGGTACATACTATACTGTATAATGACACATATATAGCCTGGGGTCCCATAACAACATGTGTCATGTGACTGTCTCATGTAAATACTTTATAATCACAATTGTAATTGACCAAAATACCAAAACAATTACCCCACATTACCATATGGTTTTAGGTTTAGAGTGTACTTAACATTCTGAATGGAGATTTTCTATTAATCAAAAAATGAAAATGTAGTCCAGCACTAGGCTTATTCCCTGACTTTGGGGTTTCCTAGACTCTGTTGTGAAGTTCACAGTTCATCTGTACATTCTTGTGCTTATGTGTGTGGATTAGTATGTCACTGCTGCAGGAAGAATTCCTTGTATATCCAAAATGCTAACTTTACAGGAGAAGGGAAAAACCTACTTCCCTTTTAATGTAAGTTAATGGAACCAGAGATTTGTCCAAGTCATTTTGGGCTGTTTCTTTTGGTCCATTCATAATGAAATTAGCAGATGATATGTAGCATTTTCAAATTATGTCAAAAACTGAAAAAATGTCAAAAATGGAGAGACAAGCTTTTCTTCCAACAACAGCGATACATTGTTAGCCTATAGGTACCAGCCCGAAACATTATTGGCCCACTGGGCATCCTCACAACCCTCGCGATTCTCCATGCCAGCATTTCACACATACATCCGCCTACACCCCCTTCACTGTGCAGGCATTGATTTCATTCATGTGGTGGTGTTTAAGTGCCTTTGTGGTCTGTGATGCTACTAGAACGTGTGAAAAGCACTGTAAACTACTGCGCTATACCAAGCACCCCACTGTTGACTCCCACCAACTTTGATGTCCTACTTTTGTCAATACATTATCTGCTCTGCTAATGGCGGTGCAGGGCCGCTCACTTCTTGACAGAAAATAGGTCATTGTTATGCTGTACTAATGCCAGCATATCACTCATTAGCTGCACACTGTAATTACAGATTTACTCAGCGGCGGTGCTGCAGATTGACGTCCTCTGTGGAGCTCTGTCATCTAACAATGACAGTGACCTTCTGCTGGTGTCACTGCGGCCATGATAAGGTCAGTCCCCAGCTGGAGAACCCAGTGTTTTCTGAGCTCCGCTTCTGATGCAGCATCAGAGCCTCAAACTTTTTACACTCAGAGTGATGTGGTCAGAGATGGGAGGGGTCAGTCAGATAAAGTGGAACTGATGGAGAAGGTGCTGTATATGGTCCTATTTAGAACCGACTTGAAACTGGTTCTATGTAGAAACAAAATGGGCTCTGCTATTGTTACAATGTCAAATGTGCAACAATAGAAGAGCCCTTTAGGTGCTTTTAGAACCATTTTCAAAAAAGATTGTTTAGTAAAGAAAATGTTCCTAGATACAACTGTGGACATTCAAAGAGACCACTGCATGATTAAAGGGCTCTTTGCATCATGAAAGTGGTCTTTAGATTGATGGAGAATGTGCTGTAGTTGGTTCTATGTGAAACCTTTTTAAAAAGGGTTCCACAAAAGGGGTCTCATATTGTAACAAGCCTGACATCATAACACTAGCAGGACCCTTTTTGTGCTATATAGAACCATTTTCAAAAAAGTTCTAAAGAGTCATATACACACTTAAAAATTATGGTTCTTTATGGGTTGTTTAGTAAAGAAAATGGTTCTAGACAGAACTGTAGACTTTCAAAGAGACGTTTGCATGATCAAAGGGTTTGTTTGATTCATGAAAGGGTTCTTCAGATTGATGGAGAATGGGCTAAAATTGGTTCTACATAAAACCTTTATGAAAGGGTTCTTTAATGCATCAAAAAGGGTTCTTATATTGTAACAAGCATCACATTGTGATGTTCTGGTAGTATATTTAGCTATTTAAAAAAAAATATGTACAGCCATATACAAACTTTAAAATGATAGTTCTTCAAATTATCTTTAGTAAAGAAAATGGTTCTATATACAACCCCAATTCCAGTGAAGTTGGGACGTTGTGTAAAACATAAATAAAAACAGAACACGATGATTTGCAAATCCTTTTCAATCTTTATTCAATTGAATACACTACAAAGACAAGATATTTAATGTTCAAACAGATAAACTTTATTGTTTTTTGCAAATATTCACTCATTTTGAATTTAATGCCTGCAACAAGTTCCAAAGAAGTTGGGACAGGGGCAACAAAATACTGGGAAAGTTGAGGAATGCTCAAAAAACACCAGTTTGGAACATTCCACAGGTGAACAGGTTAATTAGAAACAGATGAGTGTCATGATTGGGTATAAAGGGAGCATCCCTGAAAGGCTCAGTCGTTCACAAACAAGGATGGGGCGAGGTTCACTACTTTGTGAACAACTGCGTGAGCGAATAGTCCAACCGTTTAAGAACAACGTTTCTCAATGAACATTTCATCATCTACAGTCCATAATATCATCAAAAGATTCAGAGAATCTGGAGAAATCTCTGCAAGTAAGCGGCAAAGCAGAAAACCAACATTGAATGCCTGTGACCTTCGATCCCTCAGGCGGCTCTGCATTAAAAACCGACATCATTCTGTAACGGATATTCCCACATGGGCTCAGGAACACTTCAGAAAACCACTGTCAGTGAACACAGTTCATCGCTCCATCTACAAGTGCAAGTTAAAACTCGCCATATATCAACAACACCCAGAAACGCCGCCGGCTTCTCTGGGCCCGAGCTCATCGGAGATGGAGACAGTAAAAGACTTACTAGACTGGCCTGCCTGCAGTCCAGACCTGTCTCCCAGTGAAAATGTGTGGCACATTATGAAGCGCAAAATACGACAATGGAGACCCCGGACTGTTGAGCAACTGAAGTTGTACATCAAGCAAGAATGGGAAAGAATTCCACCTACAAAGCTTCAACAATTAGTGTCCTCAGTTCCCAAACGCATATTGAGTGCTGTTAAAAGGAAAGGTGATGTAACACAGATGTAAACATGCCCCTGTCCCAACTTCTTTGGAACGTGTTGCAGGCATCAAATTCAAAATGAGTGAATTGAACTTGCTGAAGTGCAGACCGAGCATCAGAATGGAGAAGAAAGGGGATTTAAGTGACTTTGAACGTGGCCTGGTTGTTGGTGCCAGACGGGCTGTTCTGAGTATTTCAGAAACTGCTGATCCACTGGGAATTTCTTGCACAATCATCTCTAGGGTTTACAGAGAATGGTCCAAAAAAGAGAAAATATCCAGTGAGCGGTCAGTTGTGTGGATGAAAAATACCAGGTTGATGTGAGAGGTCAGAGGAGAATGGGCAGACTAGTTCGAGATGATGCCAACAGTAACTCAAATAAATAAACAAAATCTCTGAGGAACGTTTCCAACACCTTGTTGAAAGTATGCCACAAAGAATTAAGGCAGTTCTGAAGGCAAAAGGGGGTCCAACCTTTTACTAGCAAGGTGTATCTAATAAAGTGGCCAGTACTATACTTTGCAAAAGAATATGTCATGGAGTCCAATTAATAAAAATATGAAACATTTATGTAAGGAAGCAGACACATGGATGGTTGGATAGATAGATAGATAGATAGATAGATAGATAGATAGATAGATAGATAGATAGATAGATAGATAGATAGATAGATAGCAGTCATTCTGAAGCTGCTTAAGACCCAAATTATTCTGGAATGGAGAAATGTAAATGAGGCTTTCTTATCCCCCACCTAGACAGAGAGAAACAGCAATTAAAACTGTTGATGAATGTCAACCAATTCTGAGACTTAGCTTCATACAGCAGTCAGAGAGACAGGAGGGAGGAAGGGGGTCTTTGGACTTCACACTTATTATTCCTGTTTAACCACACCACTCACACCTCTCTCCATCCCTCAGATGGACTCAAGCAAACCGATTCTCCCTCCAACACAACATAATGTGTAATCCTTAATGAAGCTCCCCAAATTGTTGAATTTCTGCATTTACTACTGTACACGTGCTGCTCGCTAGTCCAGATTTTGGTATAGTTGATGTGTCTCAGATGATTTCATTTCATACGCTCTTAAAATTAGAGGGTCCTAAGTGGTTCTTGGCTTTGACGTACAGTTTACATAAGATGTAATTGGTAGAACCACAGGGTTTTGTGGACATTCTTGAAGCTTTAAGTGGTTTCTTGTCATGCACACATCTCATTTACAAAAATGATGGTTTATAGAACTAAATTTCTTAAGAGAACTGAAAGTGCTTCTTTAAGTGTGTTTAATTTTGTTGTTGACTATTGTGATAGTACATTTTCTATTAGTATCAAAGCCAAATTCAAGTATCAACTCAACTCCAAATGAGGACATGCTGTTGTATCCATTTTATTAGCCATGCTAGACCAAATAATATCTGGACAAACCCTCTCTGTAGCTGCAGGAGAGCTACAGGATTTCCCAGTGTAGCCTCCCTGTGACCAGTGTCCCCAGTGTAGTGGACCCAGCACTCAGTTTGATCGCATAACGGATTGATATTCCAAATCTGAGCTGACACGCATTGCTAAAGATGCCAATGGTAATTAATTAGCATCTCATTCTGAGAGAGCTCGGCAGCAGAAAGTGGAGAGCAGGAGCTCCATGCTATTCGCCCTCAGGGCCACCGGTATTGGGGTCAGCGGCGTGGCCGTCTCTGTTCTGGGGCCAGTTTGGAAATCAGGGTGGACACTCAGATTGTCATGATCTGTCCCTGTGATGGCTCCCAGTAGCCTCTGGCTACAGCAAACACTCGTGGAGTGGACGCCCAAGCACTGGCAGCAAAGTGGAACAACATTCTGGCTTAGTGGCTTTTACTTTTACTTTTATAAGTGAACACATTAAAATTCATACAGTGCCTGCCAAAAGTTTGGAGACACTTTGCAGGGAAATGGGAAATTTCCTAATGTTGTTTTTCAATAAAGTACAAAAAACTCCACAAAGTTTGGGTATATCTACCTTGGGCTGCACAGTAAGAGAAGTTTTAAATAATGATCTGGCAGTTTACTTTTCCAAACTATTGTTAAAAGCATGTATTGGAACTCATTGGCTTTACTCACAAGACAGCACTGCGACAAAAATTATCCCAAATATTTACATAGAAACACTGATATCACACTGATTTTTCATTCAGAGTGATTTGATATAAAATGCCCTGATCTACAGAAATAAAGTTGTTCAGAATTGTTCACAGTGGTAGTGATGGAAACCAGACATTTTAGTCATTTAATTGCCTCCAAATTCTCACTCACAAAGTTATGAGTAGGAAATCACTGCCTAATGACTGTGACATTGTTTTGGTACAACATTTATTTTAATCTTTTACTTATTTATTTACTTGATTTGCCACTATTCTAACATCATCAACATCACATATAAACACTCAGATGATACATGTTGGTTCGGTGGATAGTAATTAAAAAAGCTACGTTGGCATTATAGGCATCGTGACATCTGGTTCCTATGTCTGGTACTGCGCCTTTAAGATTGATGTATGTAATTGAGCCCTGTTCTGATTGGCCATAGCTGTGCCTGTGGTGTCTTTAGCATGATTGTGCTTTACCAAACTGAAACTGGTGTGGACAAAGTAGATGGTTTTTGACTTTTGACATAAACATAAAATGGGCTGTTTGGCACGTTTGGATGTGAATGGTAAGTTGTGAAGCTTTGACAAAGTTTACATACTACACGAAACTCTTGTATGTAAAACGAAACATGGAAAAGTCAGTTGTCCATGATATTGCAAACCAGCAAAGAAATATGTCCTTTTGTAGCCTGTAAAGCTAGGTGTTTGTACAAAAAATAAATAAATAAAATTTAAAAATGCTCTGCTATTGGCTGGAGCAGTCCGAGTACTTACGGCTGATGATGAAAGGCTGCGAAATAGAACAGAGTTTTGCTTCTCTGTCCTGAATAACCAGGAATGGAAGAAGCGTGTTCAGTGGAAAGGAGCATAAGGCTGGTTATTAAACGGAATGGCCGCGGTCCAGAGTGCCGTGTTTATTTCAGGTGTTATCTCCGATTACAGGAGGGATTCTCCGCAGGGGAGAGTCAACCTGTGCTTATTCCACCTGACACACACACCAAACAGCACTAATCCTCTGTCAAACCCGATTTATTCTCTGTGTGTATACACACACACACACACACACACACACACACACACACACACACACACACACACACACACACACACACATGCTCTGGAGCCTCCCAGGTCCGGCAATTATGGCTATGCCAATCGCACGAGCCAGGAACACAACAGCCAGGCCTTTAGAGGAGATAACATTACACACACAAACACATACACGAACACACACATACAAACAGCCCCCCGGCCCACCCGCTCTTACCTTAGGAACACTCTGCTTTTGTCATACACAGAAAGCCAAACACACGTGTGGGATTAAGGCAAAGTATAACAAGCATATGCTGGAAAACTTAAAAAAAACACACACACACACACACAGGCCACTCTAACTC
This sequence comes from Pygocentrus nattereri, assembly GCF_015220715.1. Taxonomy (NCBI): domain Eukaryota; kingdom Metazoa; phylum Chordata; class Actinopteri; order Characiformes; family Serrasalmidae; genus Pygocentrus; species Pygocentrus nattereri. The sequence continues at coordinate 10,468,382 of NC_051240.1, read as the reverse complement.
GGGCCGCAGGGCTGCTAAACAAAAAAAAAAAAAAAAAAAGAAAAGAAAGAGGAAACATACACTTGAAGGTACTCTTAAGGAGACTTCCACAGACCGCACCGTCTCAACATGATATTTATATGGAGTTGCTTATTGAGGCCAGGCCGAGGCAGCGCAGAGTCTGGCCACAACAAAGCAGCCATAAGGCGGGACGTCCCAGACGAGGGATCAGCCGTCCAACAGACGCACCTCTCCGAAATGCTTTACAGGTTTTTCTTTTTTTTAGTGCTCCACTCTGCCGTCGCAGACAAAACACCCGAAAGATAAATCATTGTATTAAACTGACTCATGTGACCCATTCAGTTCCATACAATTGTAGCACTCAGAGATGGTTGTGATTGGCTGGGATGAATGACAATTACTCTTTTCCAGTTACAGTCATTGGGCCTCATTCACCAAAATCTTTTGTGTGTTTTCTTCAATGTGTTCTCGAGAAAGGTCCTAAAAAAGGCTACATCAGATTTATGACATGTTTTAAAACCGCAGAACTGGTCACGCCTTTGTGCTCTAGAGTGTGGAGATTCTGTTCTTACCGAAAAGCAAATCCCAAATGAGAGAACATCGGTGAACGTCAGAATCTTCATAAAAACTGAGTAAGTGGGTTTTAAGAAGAAGTTTCTTCTTTAGAATGGTTGGTGAATGAAGACCAGTGTTGACTTGTTTTTAGTCTGTAAGTAAAACACCCCTCCTGGCTTCTCTTCCCTTGGAATTGTAAGGTTCTAGCTGCATTCTAAACACTTTGGAGATACTGAGCTTCAAATATTTCATACATGATATTATACAACATGCACAACAAGCCAAGCAAGCTGATTGGTTGAGAAGCGTTCTAACCGTGCTGTTATTTCACCGTAACATCACTGTTTTTTGACAGCTGTAGGAGACGATCAATTTACTTACTTCCTACTTTGCCACAAAGAGAAAATGGATACTTTAAAGATTAGATTTGACCAACAGCTGATTTGGTCAGATTCTAAAGATGAGACTACACTAAATTCCACTGAGTACCACTGTACCAATACCAGTACCAATACCACTGAGCAGCTTTTCAGTCGGCAGCTGTGACAGACAAACAGCTAAACAACCTGGAATCATCCAGGAATGAAGCCAATTCCATTCACCAAACATGTAGTCTGATCTTCAGAGTTTGACCAAATCAGACTGAGCCAATAAAATCGAACTGTCACACTAAAAAGCTGCTCAGTGGTGATGGCAGTTTTGGAGTTTAGTGTAAGGAACTTCTGGCTGTGCAGCGAATGAGTGGAGTTTGTTACCCTGACGTAGCAACAAGCTGCTTGTTAAGGAGCTGAAGGAACTGCAAACATTAAAACATTAAATGACACGTTCAAGGCCCAGTTTATTTTTCTTTATTTATTTAGCTGTTGTATAAAAGCAATAGAACACTCGAGGTTGTGTGTTATTGCGAATAAACACCACGGCTGTGATGATAACACACCCCCTCTCTTGTTCTATTACTTAAATGACAGACACTCTAAATGTATTCTAAACAGGTCAAAGGCAGATAGAACCTTCCAGTCCTAAGAACTCACGTTCTGCTTGTAATTATAAGGTTCTATCTGACAAAACATGAAAAGAAACAATGATTGTCAAGGACCACATGCAGTTTGTACATGCAATTTGTTTAAACACATCAAATTAGTGTAAATTAATGCAACAGAGCTACATTTAATGCTTTCTATGACATTTTTATGGTGTTCATTTTTATTATTTTTTTCATAACATTTATTTCTTGTTTAGGACAAATCGTCCTTTAAAAAAGCATTGATTGATAGATCAAGCATAAAAGTCCAGTACAAAATAAATATTAGTTAATGCTTCCTTTAGATCAGACAGCAACCAGCTACTGTAATAAACTGTCCAAGCAAGTAAGTGTAGCAGGTCAGTTAAAAGGCATTATGAGGTTTTGTTTTAAATCAGAAATTTGAAGATGGATAGATGCATGACATCAATGTTTATACTGCAATTAAAACCCCATCAATTCAAACTTTTACTATTTAATTACCTTTTAAGACTTAACATTTATATAACTTGTCTGTAGGACCTTTTAACTAAATAAGAAAGGCAGCATTTCAGCAACATGTTCTCACATTTCACTAAGTTTAATAAACTTATCCTGCAGTTGCTGAGCAGTGCAGCGACATGACATAGAAGCAGAACCTGATTGGTCCTCTAATGTGTATATGAAGTGCTGATTGGCTTACAGATAGAACCTTATAGAACTAAATTAGAGGTTGACCTCACATAATGTTGAGAAGTTGTCACAGAATCAGATTATGCAAATAGCTCAATTTTGACAAAAATGTCCGATAGAACTTTAATTCCAAGGGGACGAACTGCATAGGATGATTTATAGAAAACAAGACAATGTAAGGAGACAAACAAGACAATGTAAACAGATAAAGTTTATTACTGCTCAATACATTTAATTTGTGCTCATACACAAACACAGAATCACTCACTCTTATTGGTATAAGGCTCCATCACGTCTTGGCCCACTCGCAGGTCTGCTGTTATTGGCACGTAAAAAGGGACTTGCAAACTTTTACATAAAAGAAGGCGCCACTTTGCGGACGCACCGAGGTATTTTATGAGCAGTGTCTTGTCCCGCAGAGTTAAAGGTACCAATGAAATGCCAAATGGAATGTTTATTAAGGCTGTTGTTCTGTGAAGCACGGTTTATGTCACCGTGCTGTTGCTGTGGTGTTTTCTGATGGTCAGGGTTATGCTCAGCCTGGCTGGGAGTTTACAGCAGATTTGGGCAGTTGATTTTGGCTGCCGTCCTGGTGTCCTTCAGCGAGCTGCATTGTTTAAAGCTGAAATTCAGCATGTACAGATTTTTGACACTCGGGGGTTTTAACTCGCCATATGAAGGGTCAGCAGCTGAACAGCAGATCCAGATGGGTTTTGGCACTGACGACGGGGTACACACACACACACCCACCCACACATGCATGCATATGTACACAAATATAAACTCCTCCCTCAAGCACACCCGCAAACCCACAATGCCGCATACACAGAATCTGATTAACACTGTCAGTGCTGTTCTTACATTTAAAGCTTGTTTACATTTGCTACAATATTAATGTTTGCCTTTGTTGGGGATGTTGGGCAACGTCATATATCATCATTGTTATTAGAAAACAATCTTAATAATAATAGAGCATGAAAAGTGTCTTTTCAAGATGTTATGGACAAACCAAATTTGGTTTCTTAACAACCCTTTCAGTGGACGATTCTTTAGAGAACAATTTCTGAAAACGAGATGTGTGATTGTGACGACTGTTCTAACAGACCTCCATACAATATAGTTCTAGGAAAAAACCTTTAAGCCTTACATTATATAAAGGTACTTTAAACATTTTCAAACATTGTTTTTTAGGGAACCAAAATGGGTGGTTCTATGGCATTTTTGAAGCTTTTAAGAGGGTTCGTTTTTTCCAGTTTTCAAAAATAGCAGCTGGTTCTCAAGCTGTTTCATGAAGACCTATCCATGATGAAATTTCATGATGGATAGGTCAATAGAAATGGTCCAACAAATTCCTTTTTAACTCCTGTCACTTTGCTGTGCTTTGCATATTGAGCAGTTTTCAAGTGCTACTTACCCTGTAGTTAAGAGGTCATTGGGTGTTGTACCCCTGCTTGATACTTGTCGTGAACACAATGCAAAAATATTATCTTGTCAAGTGAAATGAATCCAGTTGATCGCTCTAATATTTTTCATTCTGAGATGTTATGCACTTATTATAAGATTATCTTGCTTATTTCTATGCATTTTTTATTTGTTTTACGTAATTTTATCAAGTAAATTAATCTCACTCTTTTTCTTCATAGAAATGACCTAAAACAGGTAAACATTGTTTGCAGTGACAGTTCGCTTGTCTGATGTCCTTCATAAGAACCATGAACACATTCTGACATTTAGGCTATGTTCACATTACAAGCCTCGTTTCTCATTTGCTCAGATCCGATTTTCCTAACATGATGATTCAAATTCATGTAGGTAAGTGACTCAAATCAACAACGAATGTGAACAAACCTGAATCCTGAAACAACCTGCGTGCACACATCCTATTCACATTGCATCACAAACAGCAAGCAGAGATCAGATTTGCGTGTTCACACAGCTCTGAGAACATCAGATCGGTGTCATGTTAAAGCAAAAAATTGGAATTGTTTTACTCAAGCCTGGTAATGTAAACATTGCATGTCACTGTTTATCTGCTGCTGCTTCAGCTGTTTGAACATGCCTATGTTGGCCTACACGGGAGAACAAAGTAAATAAACAGTTTTTTTAATCATGTGCATTACTATTTCAATGATTTGTAAAGTCTTAGAATTCGATACTACATTGTAGGCCTTTTAATCTTTTTGTTCCCCCCATTTGATGCACACTTTGTATTTTGAAGGTGGGAGTTTGTTTTGTTGTTTCTTTGTAGTTTCTTTGGGGACAAATACATGAGTGTGGGCTGAATGTTTTTCAATTTTTTATCAGATATCTAACATCAGTGATAGAAAACTGAACATATATGTGTTTATTAGCTTCTACATCATTAGATTTCTTTATTCCTGAGTGAGGAAGGGATTCCCAGTAGCTGTATGATGTATTTGCATAATGCATTCTGGGTACTGAATTGAGAGTACATTGATAGACAGTTGAATTCTGTCAAATCGATGGCGCTGAATGATGTGATGCTGCACTACAGAAAATTGCATAACATGACAAATAGCATATTAGCCTCCTTTCTGCAGGGCCCATAGCAGCTATTGTGCCAGGGCAGTGTAAGGCGACTCAAAGTGTTTTTAATTAATGTAATCAAATAAACCATTTTGTTCCCTGTAACTCTGTCATTGGATTAATTATGACATTCTTGTCTCTGTGTGAAAGAGTTGAGCTGCTTGTGAGCAATGAGGGGAGGAAATTCCGTGCTGTTCATAATAATTCACACCTCTCCACAAAGCTAGGTGAGATATAACTTGGAGCACATCTCCAGTTTTTTTATATCAAGTAATCCTGTACAACTTCACAATGAAAAGTGGTAATTAAACCCACAAAAACACTTTTATAATCTATACCTGCTTACTTAAGAAAATCCCATTCACTTCTAGTTTTGTAAATCATTTGATATTTCCCCCCAAAATATATTCCATGAATGTTATTGAAGAAAAACAACCGATGGATCTCCAAAACAGGCGAAAACAGCGTTTTATGGCTACTGTGAAAAAGGGTTTAAATGCTAGTTCTAGACCACTATGGCCTCTTTTAAATTTATAACTATTCATATACAGTAGAGTCCAAAAGTCTGAGACCACATTGGAAATCTGAGTGAATGTAAAATGGAGACGAAGCATTCAATATCCTGTTTCTAGGTCACTGTTCAAATCTATGACGCTGAGCATGTCCAAGCCTTTGAACAAAAAACATTTTTGGGGGTCTTATTCCTTCCACTGAAACTTGTGTTCAGATGTCTCTCAGGTGGATCTGATCTACTCTACAGAGGCTTGTGTCACTGTTAGTGATCAGAGTCTGTGCCAGCTCGAGCACACGGTAAAGTAAAGATTCCTCTTTTCACTCAGGTTGTTTTCCTGAGAATATCAATGTATTAAATTAGAAAATAATGCAAAATAGATGCATTTCACTAGTAGTCTCAGACTTTTGGACCCCACTGTACATTCATATAGAGCTCTGGTGGTTACTCCGAATGATGATACCTGGAATGCAGTGTAGTTTTAGGTGTGCGTGCATGTGTGTATGTGTGTATGTGTACATGCGTGTGTGTGCTGTTTGAGGTGTGTATGAGGTTGGAACAGCAGTATTAGTCCTAGAATGACCTGGGCTCAAATCCCTGCTCTGATTCATTAGGGAACATTGCAGGACTGGACCAGGACCAGATACAGAGGTAATTGTCCTCAACTTTTTCCCTGTGCTGTGTGTGTGTGTGTGTGTGTGTGTGTGTGTGTGTGTGTGTGTGTGTGTGTGTTTCAGGTCTCAGGAGAACACTAAAACCCATAATCCCTCTCATCATTTGAACATGTGCCCCCCAGAGTCAACCACCGGCCTACTCCTGTTCCAACAGACGCGCAGGGAGAGAGAGAGAGAGAGAGAGAGAGAGCGAGAGAGAGGTGGAGGGAGGGGAGTGCGAGAGGGAGAGAGGGAGGAGAGCGAGGGGAGGAAAAAAACGTTTCACATTCACAGATGATCCTAATTTGGTGCGGTTTGGAGTGTAATTTAGATCAAACATAGCCATGTAAATGAGTCAGGCTTTCTTAATTAGGTGCCTCTGAAGAGGGAGAGAGAGGGAGGGAGAAAGAGAGAGGAGAAAAAAAGAGGTAGGGGGGGAAAGAAAGATGGAAGGAAAAAAAATTGCAAACCACATCAGTAGGTGTGGGTGTGGTTGCTGGAGTCATAGCGCTTTTCCAATAGCTCCATCTTAGTATGTGTTATTATGACTTCAGCTAAGCAAGCCAACAGCGACCAAGCGAGTGAACAGACTGGGCGACGCTGTCTGTGATTGGTTAAAAGGCAGCCGTTCCCATGGCGTTGAGTAACGAAATAGGTCACTTTCTTTTTGATTTTGTTGTCTACATTCGGATCAGTGCCAACCGGCTCCAATGCACTTTGAATTTACACAGGTTTTCCTTTACCTCAGATGCAGTCCATCAGCCAAGGCATGGTGGAGCTAACAATGAATGGAAGCTTATGCGCTTAGAGCTGTACAAACTGCATGCCCAGGGTTGAGTTGTTGAAGGGGAATTCCACAGATTTTTCAGCTTTTCTGCATAGTTAAATGCTTCAGATGTAAGCAAAGTCATTCAGAACGGTGAAAACGCTCTATTCTAGAGTTGTTAGAATGGTGGTGATAGGAACCAGACGTCTGACGAGAAACTTTTTATTTGAAATGAGATGTTACCTTACCAAACATTTGGCCTAAACCACTCTTTTAAAATACACCCTTAGTGAAGAGATACATGGAAGGTGCTGTAAGTCATTTTGGACTGTTAACAATATTGCTATATTTGCACTGTAGGTATTGTGATGCTTGGTGTGCATCACCACCATTGCAGAGCCAATTCTGAATAACTTTGCCTTCATCTCAACCATGGAATTATTTAGAAATTTTGAGAAATTATATAATCTCAAGTAGACTTGCTTAGATGGGTTTTGACATTCTGTGACATTGTCTATTAAATTGGACAAATTAGGTATACAACAAACTGTTGTCCATTTTACAGATAACAGTACGTCACACAGCTTCAGCAAGTCTACATGAAATTGCCTAACAACACAACCCAGTTTAAGGTAAGCATGATTTTTTTAAGCATGCAGTTTGCGCAATGCTAATTGGTGAAGTTTCCATGTCCATAAGCTTTCATTACTTATGACCTACATTAGCCTCCAGCACAAAGGCATTATGTCCTAGCTGATTGACTACCCTTGGGATAGGGGACAAATGTGTAAAACAAATGTTTCACTGAACTATCGCTTTAAAACAGGACCTGGGGCTGTGCCAGAGAGGGATATGGTGTGCATGATTTAGCACATCCAACCTTTAGCAAATATGGTATATGCATACGCACATTACACCCCCGCACACTATGTACGGCTCCTTAAACACTCCGTTTGTTGCATATACTCACACCAAAAACATACACATTTGCACATACGGTACACTCAATCCCAGAGCCTCCCCCACACATACATATAAGCACATTGAATCTCTTGTTTACCAGGAATTACCGCTTGCCCATGTGAGGTACATGCTGTCAACACATGTCGCACAGTATCACACTATTAAAAATAAAATAATAATAATAATAAAACGCAATCCCACTCAGATCAAACAGCAATACCGCATAATGCAATCCATTCCCAATCACACTAATGCACCAACTGGCGTGTGGAGTTAACCAGCATGTTTGTCAGGCATGCCAGAGGGTGCCCTCTCCCCTCTCTATCCTGCATAGCAGACCTGAGCCCTAAAATTAGGCGGAGAGAGACCCACGAGGCTCAGAAGGCCACCTGTGCAGGAGGTAAGAGCAGCCTGGTGGGCAGGGAAAGCCCCCCAGGGACGCCGGGTTAACCACATGGCGTGTGGAGAGTGCCAGCGTGGCCAGGCTGATCGCAGATCAGGCCTAGAGTCTCCGAGGCCCGCGGGGATTACTGCCCAGCTATCACTCTATCTGGTAATGCGAGAGAGAGAGAGAGAGAGAGAGAGATAAGGGGAAAGATGTGTTTGGATTTTTTCTGGCTTTCACATAGTGTTTGTGCTTCATTTCTGCAAGGTTATATTGTGTCTGTTAAAGGAACAGCTCAAATTTATGCAACGATTACCTTAAATGGTTGGTTTTAAGCTAGCTTTTTTCAAGATGGACATATGCTAAACAACTTTTAAAATCCTAACAGCTTTCAAAACATCTTGACTTTTTGTTGGGAGGGTGCAAAAAGATTATATAACATATTGGGTTTGGCTATAACAAAGCACTCAAAATCCAAAATCTAGCTATCATGTGATACAAGCAAAGCTAGACTGGACCACTCCTGTCTTTTCAATTCTGCATACGCAAGTAGTGCAAATGCAAATTTAGGATGACTATCTGGTTGAGAAACACAAATATCACAGTAAATACTGGAGACAAACTTTACTACAAGTTGGCAGCTAACTTGGAACTGTAAAGAGAGTGATTTGACATCTGGAGCCATACATTACAAACATTATAAAGGCTCTTATCCGCTTGTGTTCAACGAGCAGATTGAATTGCTTCTCTCTACAAGAGCCCTAGTGATGTTGGGTGTTTAGTTATGGATCGCAAATGACACTCCAACTCATCCCCAAAGGTATTGGATGGAGCTCCATCACACCAGAGAACACAGTTCTAATGCAAGGGGGCTAAATATCTCTCTAATATCTCTATATGTGGCTTTGGGTAGGGTGACCTCAGACTCACATGCACCCGTTTTGGAACACCTCATTCTACTGGCAATGCATTTCTATAAAGATTATATAAACTGTATGTGCTTCCGAATTTGGTGCACCCAACCAGATATTTGTTTTTGGACATACAGTAAATGGGGTGGCTGAAGATTGATTCATTTGCCCTCTCTACACTACCAGATCATCCACACTGTCGACCGTTTCTAAACAAACTGCCAACATTGAGTTGCTTATGATCATGACAAATTGGGACAAAACATGTCAGATGGGACAAATTGGGACAAAATGTGTGTAGTGTAGGCCTAGTTTCAGTTTAGCACTAAAAATTGTTACTAACGAAAGCTTACAACCCATCAATTAGTGTCATGAAGGCCCATCCTTATGGCACTGACTAATGAAATAGTTAAGTTACACTTTATTGATCCACTTTTCAATGGAAACTGGTCATTTTGTCTAGGGCACCACAGCATGACTGACAGAAGGGGAGTGAATGTCTTGAACAACCAGGAGTACCCAGTGCTGGCTCATGTCTTTTACCACTAGGCTACCAACCACTAGGCTTCCAGTCACAGCTGTATGCACAATTTGTTTCAAATCTGATTTAGCCATTTACATTCAGGTCAATGGCAATCAGCTTTAAAAAGTGGATGTACCAGGCTAATGTAGTTAACAAGCAACACAAACATACAACCTTACAATAATTAGCATTATGCTAACTGCATGACTAAATTATATGCTTACCTCAAGCCACATCATGCTGGTAGGTGCTCACAAATAAACAACATTTTGTGGTTTCTAACATTGTATGACATACTGTTACCCACTGGCCAAAGCTAACGGGCTGTATGCTTCCACTATTTGTTCACTGCATTAGCTTTGTATCTCCCATGCAAAACTGAAGAAGTAAACTTCAAATGTGAAGCATGTTGTGGCTGACTGATTACTCTTTTCCTCAGAAAAAGTGTAAATTAGAAAAAAAAAACTTCTTTCACTGTTTTGACACTGTTGTGCCATAGTCTAATGTGATATACTCAAACTATAATAGACTCTTTAAATGTTAGGTACATCATATCTCATGCTAGAAAAGAAAGATTATGTGCTTCATAGGGGGTGGGGTAAATGCATTTGATAGTAAGTTAACATGACCATGAAAGGTCGAGAATGATACATATTCAAAAGTGACATATAATAATAGAAAATATTTCTATAACAAACACCAATAAAACAGCAAAAATATAATTCACTGTGTTTAAAAACAGACAAAACTAGTTTTCTTTCATGTTGGCTGAGAAACTGGGTGGAAAGCATCATCGGTCTTGGTTGGTCAGCTATGTGTGTTTTATGGTACCCAGCACAAAAGTTGAGGCTTTTACATTTTAAATCGTGCGTTTAAGTTACACACAAAGCATGTTGCGCATGTTAAAGGAGTGCGTTTCTGTAGTGGTGCATGCCGCTCCATAGACAGCAATGAAAAGAAGCACTGGAAAAGGCATTGTCTCAACACCCTGTTATGCTACAGTGTACACTATTGCATATGCTGTGAATGTCAGTAGAAAATAAATGAGGAAAGAAGGTTAATTTAACTCTTGTGCCTGAGAGAAGTTCTACTAAAGAGACAAACGTCCATGTCTTGGGTCAGAAGGTAGACATCGTTTACAAGTAAGAATCTGTGATGGTTCCAATTAACATGACTTTCTGTCAGAAAAATAGTGAAGTGACCAGAAGACCTATCGATTATAATGAGGGGAGAGGACCCTCTCCTGTGCTCTGTAATGATATATCACAGTGTGTGACATGCTTGCAGGCAGTGAGCATATCATACGTTCACATTTTCTACTGCTATCAGTAGGTAAAAGATGTTAAGTGTCTTCTCTGAATTGACAACATGTTCCACACTATTACCTATTACACACATGCATACATACACGCACTGGCTGCTTTATTAGAAACCCCTACCTTGTAGATCCACCTTACTGGTGTTCAGTTATCTGTTGATTCACAGTTTATGTTAGCCATCCTCTGTGGCCTCAGCAGCCCTCTTCCTAGAGATCTCCTCTTGTTCCAACCTGCCACTGACAAGCTGCCCCCTCCCTGCTTATGCATATGATCCAACTGTGTTTGGAATTAGACCCTGCAGGAAGGTAGATCTCCAGGACCACGGTTGGTGATCACTGCTCTAGCCCGTCAACTGACTACAGAGCTGCTAAACGTTTCTAAGTGGTGGACCACTCTCAGTTTTGTAGTGATGGTGCGTGTAAAAACCCAGCAACACTGTTGATACCAGCACAACATACACTACCAAGCCGACACCATGGTAGTTTCACTGCTGTGCTGAGAATGATCCACTGTCTAAATGAAATATGTGGGGATCTGTGTTCAAAAACTGACCAACGATGAATGGGTAGAGGTTGTTTCTAATAAAGTGGACAGTTAGTATATGACTTGCTTTAATGCACTGGAAAGCCATTCTTATATAGAGCATCTCCATTTGAGTCTTACTGTAGCACAATTTCTTCAGTTAGCATTTCAGACACATCCAGACTCTTCAAAGCTTAATTTGCTTAACCCACTAGGCCCCACAGTAGCCTCTGCCACCCACTCTGCACTTCCACACAAATTCAATTTTAGATTGTTAGATAGTTTGTTTAAACATTCTTTGAGTACAACAGATGACCAAACAAGGCTGAGACATGCAGTGTTTGAAAAAACCTAGACTTCAACGATGACACGGGAGCAAGTATAAGATGTGAATCATTTGAAAACTTTGTTTAGCCATATTAGTTACTCTAACTGGTTTATTGGACACGTTACCCAGTTCATGTTAATTTGCGAGTGAAGTAACTTTGGTAGGTGAATATAAATCTTAAGTACCAATGACGTTTGGTGTATGTATCACTTCATAGGTACAAGTCATAGCTTTTATGAATCAGCTAAACCAGCTAACTGGACTGTTATCTCCTGTGTTTTCCACCATCCAATTAGTCCTTCAGCTACACTGACCAAACAAATGAATGAGATAGTGTTCAGCTTACTCTCACTGAGCGCAGTTCAACAGCCACAACTAGAGCCAAGTGAATGAACCTGTATTGGTGATTTCCTCTTGTGCAAATGTTTGTTATCTCTTACTTCAGTCTTTTAAATAAATAGGGAGGTTTATCAAATGGTAGCTGGGGAACATTCTTGCTAAATTTGCAGCCTTTTGCTATAAAAGGATAAAATGCTGATTTTTAGAGCCTAGTATGCTCTCATGATGATTGCTAGGGAATGACCATGTTGAACATTGCTGCAGTCTGTTTTATATCCATTTATCTCTAGGGATTCTTTTTATCTGATGTATTTTCAACAGTATAATTGGCCATTTACAGCCATTAAGGCCATTTACCTTTTCACCTAATCATTCTTCCGTCTGGCATGGGCTCACAGCTCTGTGTTGATTTCTATCCCTACATTGTTAGAAATAAATGGTAATGGTAAGTCCACTGTATCTTTCAGTTATCAGAAATGTTCTCATTGAGTTCATGACTTCATATGAAGCTTTGAGCTGAAGCCACCTTTATTCTAAGGTAATTGTGATAAAAATAGACTGCAAATAGTTCCGATTACATATTTTCCATGATTGACAATATGTGGTTTGAAGCTCTGAAGCAGACATTTTGCAAAATGTATTTTTCATTAAAAATGTCACTGGTGTTACTGTCTCTGGTGTTACCCTTCTTATGTGTAACACCAACAAGGATAAGTAACACCAGTGACACGTGACTATGGGGAGATAGCAAAGTGGACGTTTCTGTGGAATGACCCAAATGTTCCCTCTAAGGTGCAACAGTGGTTCTAAGGTCCAATTGTATACCTTAAATACATTTTTTTTTTCCAGGTGAAAAGTATATAATTGTACCTTTTCATAACCGAATGTTCTAAAACTGAACAATGAAATAAACAGCTTGGAGACGAGACGGGGCGTGTGGAATCAATACAGCTCCACACACAAATGAAACTTTTTTTGGTAAAAAAACCTTTGGTTTAAAACAGTGATCAGTAAGCCTCAAACTCAAAATTTGTCAGGAATCCTCTAAATTCCGTTGGAGTCTAAAGGGTTAAACTAATACGATGCGCAGCTGTGATGGCGTTGTGCACTGCAGGCCTGTGCACATTCATCCAATTCCTTAAGAGTTAAATAGGTAAAAGCAGATAGACGATGAAGTAATTCAACAGTAGACTACATCACAGAAGTTCCAATAAAAGGCCCTTCTGAATTATGCAGCCGCAAGCAAACTCATTTCGCCCTCGCCAGCTGAAGTGAATGAAACATAAAGATATATTCGTGTGGAGAGAAACAAAAAAAAGGGGGACCGCTCATTTCTCGGAAAAATGCATCATCGCATTGGGCTTTGGCAGCATGCCCCCCTTATTTAAACATTCTAAATTTCATATTAGCTGAAATAATAATTGGCCAGCCGGTTTGTTGTTATAAGAACTCTAAATAATTTAACGTGTCAATGGAGGATGCAGAAATTGCCAAATGTGTCTGGCAGGGAGGAATGAGAAAACGCTTGCGATGCTAAGCGGCAGAATGGTGTCTGGAGTGATAGAGGAGTCTTTGAGAGGAGGAGGTTTTCTCGTTCGTGGGTGAAGTAGCAGCGATTGGCCCGGAGGGAGCTGTATTCATGCAGGATTACAGTTTTAAACAGGTGTGATGCGGGATGTAGCGTAGCATAATGCGATGCTAATCAGGGTTCCACCTACGAGGGAATTGAGGCGAGACAGGTGCGCTCCTCGCACAACAACGACTTCATTAAACTCACAAGCAGGGATTTGTAAAGCTGTTTTTGCTGCCGTCAAACATATATTCTATGTTGATTGTGGAAGCCGTCTTTCCTTTTAAGTGCCTCATTTCTCAAGTAGGTCGCGACTATTCTACCCCCATTACCGATCACTATAGGGGAATTTTCACGCCACAGTTTACAAACAATGCAAACATAAACAGACTGTTTATATGCATGTTTAGATGTGGTTCTTCGTGTCAGTGCTTGCTGGTTTTTGGGGTTAGAGCTCCCTCCTTGAATCTGAATGATGCGCAGGGCTGTTTCTAAACATTTCTGAACCAACTCTGAGGCTTCTAATAGGCCTGCACACTTAAGAAAGATGGTTCTTCAAGGCTTCTATAGTACAGAAAATGATTCGACACAGAACCAAAGAACCCTTTGCATAATTAAAGGATTCCTTGCATTATGAAATTGTTCTTCAGACTGATAGAGAATGTGCTAAAGAAGGTGCTAGAACCCTTTTCAAAAAGGTGCTGTATAGAACTATCTACAACACATTCTCCATCAACCTGAAGACAGATGCACAATGCAAAGAACCCTTTAATCATGTTCTTTGAATATTCATGGTTCTATGTAGAACCATTTTCTACAGTAAAAACCCTTGAAGAACCATCTTTTTAAGGGTGTAGCTATGTGATGGTTCTTTAAGTGTTCTTTAGCAAAGGTATTGGTTCTATTTAGAACTACAAGTTCCATGTAGAACCATTTTATGCCTAAGTAGTTCTTTGCGTAGTGAAATGGCTCTTCAGATTGATAATGTCTGTCTGGTTCTATATAGACCCTTTGGTCTATATAGCTTGGCCAAGCTTTTAACCATAGAAGAACCCTTTTGTTGCTATATTGAACCATTTTCAAAAATATATATATAACATCAATCTCCATCAATCTGAAGAACCATTTAGCCATGCAAAGAACCGTTCAAGCATGACATGGCTACATATAGAGGGTTATTTCTCTGTATAATTGAAACAGAAATTTTCTCTGTAACTTTTCTGTAAACAGATGGTGGCTTTAAGCTTAACAGTCATTAACTAGGCTGTCAGTAGGCAACACTATAAGATGTTGCTCTATTGTCAGGATCACGTGTTTGAATCCTGGTGATGCAAAAGCCCAAAAAGTCACTAATTATTGGTACATTATCCACTATACTTTTGTTGATATCAGTAAATCAGCAGGACTTCAATAATACTTGATATCACATAACCAACGCATTTCTGGGGCTCAAGTGAAGGATAAAGAAGGAAACATGCATGACTTTTGTGGGTACACACACACACACACACACACACACACACACACACACATGCATTTTCTAAGCCGCTTCTCCCTCAGGGTCACGGGGAGGGTGCTGGAGCCTATCCCAGCGGTCATCGGGCGGAAGGCAGGATACACCCTGGACAGGTCGCCAGTCCATCGCAGGGCAGGCAGACAGACAAAATCACACACACACTGACTTTTATGGGTAAAACTGCAAAATTATGGAAGAATATGTGAAGTAAAGGAACTTTCCTGTAAACACACAGAACATGTACCGTCATTTTACAGAATATCTCCTAAAGGAGTGGCAGAATTGCATGTTACCTTACAATTTTCCAAGCATTCCGGTTCCTGCTGTAACCGAAGTGCCCCTCTGAGCATATGTGAGTGCACGTGCATGCTCATGTTCCCAAACTCACTTTCCTCTGTGACTTTGAAGGCTCTGCGTTGAGAGACTGAAACAAAAGCATGCGGATTTGGGAAGCGCCGGTTCAAAGCCGGCAAGTTAATTAGCTTCCGCGTAATCTGCAGATGTGGCGATATGGGAAATAAATAAATAAGTACAGTAAGTAAATAAAAACGTATACAAACACGCGCGTGCACGCTCGGTGACATGCCATTACGGCGTGATGCATGACGCTCGCTCGCGCGTAGCCTTTCTGAAGCCTGCGCGAGAAAGGTCAGCGCTAAAGAGGAGGGAAAGGAAAGGTGAGGGGAGGGAGGAAAAAGTGTTTACGGGACAAGATGCTAACGCCTCAGGGCCTGAAACAGGACGTCCCTCCTCTTCATCTGGAAGATGTTTACATGCTGACTGAAATACAGGCGAAAGATGAATCCAACCTGATTATAACCTGAAATAATTAACTTAGGGTTCCTTCCCGACTTAAAAATAATGATAATGCACTAGAATGTGGATCCTTACCAATAGCCACCAATGCACCTCGCAATGTAGTGGACGAACATGTGCCCAGCGTAGAAATCAAGGTGACTTTACCAGTCTATGCTGAGTCGGGCATCAGATGGTTTTATGTGTTCTTTAAGCACTGTTAGCATCTTCTGATGGTGACACTGCGGTGGCCAGGACTTTGTGTTAGGTTGGCTCATCTGCATTTCCATAAGCCTTTGCATAGCCTTGCCATAGTGTAAACACTAGTGATCTAGCTTTAATTAGCCTGTTGTGTGTTAATATACACTCAGGTCTGCATGTTGACCTAGCTAGTCAGCAAGCTTTGACAGCTACTTGTGAATATTACCCTGTGTTGTAGACAAGTGGGGCTCAATTCTCTGGCCAACCACTAGTGCTTAAGCTGGCACTATAAACGTATGTTTGGGCAATAGAAGAGCATTGCAGTGCTTCATGGTGGTGCCTCTTCTTTGGGGACATTGCAGTACCAGTACTGTAGAAGGAAACCCATGTGGATTCTGTGCAAATACATGCACTAGGAACTGTTGCATTTTACAAAGTGTCATAATGCAGTTCATTATGCAACATAAGTGCAAGGGGCTCTATAGCAACAAAAAACCCTGGCCAAGCTGTCTTGTACTCCCAGTGTGCTTTTGCCTAATTGACTGTCATGGTATACCAGCAGTTTAAGAACTGGTTCAATTGTATAAATGCATATATGATACATTATTGCCTCTTTGTTCCAATACAACAAATAAAGCAGCGTTGCTATGTTTATTTGTTGTGGATATTGGAATAGCAGTAGATCCTGTTTACATCCTGTATCACCACCTTGAGTACTGAGCATTTAATGTCTTTAGAAATGTAAGAACACATTTGAGCAATACATTAGCTAGATGGTGTCATTTGTGTTTGTATACTTATGTTTCTGGACTTTATTTGTTCCATGAATGTGTCATGAATCAGCCCTTGTTCCATATTTAGTGGACTAACCAATCTATGGTAATGCACTGCACTTAAAACCAACCAGTGATAAGTACAATTTAAGGTGGCCAGGAAACTGTTTTTAAAGTACATTATATTGCCAAAAGTATTCGCTCGTCTGCCTTCACACGCATAGGAAATTGAGTAATCCTAAATTCCATTCTAAATCCATAGGGTTTGATATAATGTCGGCCCACCCTTTGCAGCTATAACAGCTTCAACTCTTCTGGGAAGGCTTTCCACAAGGTTTAGGAGTGTGTTTATGGGAATTTCCTTCCAGAAGTGCATTTGTGAGGTCAGACACTGATGTTGGACGAGAGGGCCTGGCTTACAATCTCTGCTGTAATTCATCCCAAAGGTGTTCTATCGGGTTGAGGTCAGGACAGTCAAGTTATTCCACCTCAAACTCACTCATCCTTGTCTCCTGAAAAACAACACCACATCATAATCCCGCCTCCACCAAACTTTACACTTGGCACAATGTAGTCAGACAAGTACTGTTCTCCTGGCAACCGCCAAACCCAGACTCATCCATCGGTTTGCCAGATGGATAAACGTGATTCATCACTCCAGAGAACACTTCTCCACTGCTCTAGAGTCCAGTGGCAGCGCTTTGCACCACTGCATTCAATGCTTTATATTGCGCTTGGTGATGTAAGGCTTGGATGCAGCTGCTCGGCCATGGAAACCCATTCCATGAAGCTCTCTATACACCATATAACCAATGGGAATCTCTGGTGTCAACTAGTGTCTTCACTGCTAGCCTGCTAGACACTGTTCTGTAGGCTAACAATATATGCTAGCATTAGCATAAATCTTATTTGAATTGTCAAACAAAATTGTGCGGAAAACAATGAAATACTTTTCATTCAGCACAAAATGGAGAGTAGGAGTTCTTTATCCTTTCAGCCAGAGAAAAGAAGTCAAACTGAATGTAAGGTGGATAGCCAAGTAGCTTAATTGCTAAGTTTAGCTTCTGGCGTGTTGCCCTGTTCAACTGGGTCATTTCAGGCATTTAAGTTATGCATTCATTCCACTGTAGATGGTTTTCCTGGTCTTAAAACCTGAAAGTCCCACTGGACATTGCTGTGGCACAGCTGAAGGAGGTGAGTTATGGCCTAGGCTATGAGCCTTTTGTTAGCTGCTGTACCAGCAACTTTACAGTTATCTCACTACTGTGCTCTCAAGCATGCTTACATGCAACTTCACAAGTTTTTCAGGAAACTTTTTCCAGTAAATCTATTCTGCTTTATTACCTGTTCAGGACTCTCACTTTTGCTCAGTAGACAGTAATTCTGTAGGTACAGAACTAGGGGTCGATTTAAGACACGCCCTCTGATATGATTAGGGCTCATGGAGGGGGTGTTGAGGGCAGCAGACAGCAGCAGACTAATCGAGACAGGGTTTAAAGTAGTTACCTGCCCTCTGCGCAGATTTATCAACATCAACACAAGCAGAGACCTGTGCGACTAACAGCTTCCTATCGCAGTGAGGGCATCGTAATGAATGATTGTTTCGCAGCTGGCTGGAAAATTGTACTTGCTCGCGAGCAGCGAGGGCGATAAATCACAGCGGCCCCCTTCGCCCACTTCGAGGTGCTGAGTGTTGGGGTTTTAACACAATGCTGTTTACTCATCTCCTCCACTCCGGACAGGACAGAGGTCATTTTTTCCCTCCAACTGGAGAAATTAGATAGATATGTGCTCAACATGATTCGGCAATGCTGCAGCTTCATGTGGTCATGGTGTGGAAAGTTGGTTTGAATTGAGAAATTCAAGGAAGCTACATATATAGACTACAAAGAAAGGGAGTGAGAATGGGAGACAGAGGAAAAGAGAGAGAGAGAGAGAGAGAGAGAGAGAGAGACAGAGAGAGACAGAGAGAGAAAGAGAGAGAAGCTGTAGATAACTTGATTCGTTTGCATTTATAACCATGCTAAATAGTTGTGGATCACTGTCTTACAGTGTTGCATAAGACCCTCTAAAATCACTCTAAACCCTCTGCTTTCACTTCATCCTCTGCCATATGGCTCATTCATACATTACTGATGGGTGAGTCAGAGGAGGATCCAAAAAGCTTCATCATGCTGATGTGGGGCATCACCTGACCCCGATTAATACTGGACAGCTGGTAAAACTGTACATAGAGTTTGTGTTACATTCAGATCTTTCCTTGCAAAATTAAAAAGAATAATTTTGAAAAAAAATATTGAAAGGAGTCACATTCACAAACAACTGCTGTTATTACTAGAGAAAGGCCACAACAACAACAACAGAAATGCTACTAATAATAATAAGAATTTAATTGTAGCAATAATAACAACAAAACAACAACATTTATTATTATTATTATTATTATTATTATTATTGCTGCTGTTGTTGTTGTTGTTGTTGTTGTTGTTGTTGTCAATAGAAGTCATTGTAGTACATTAACAATTGTTGTTAGTTTTTAAAGTACTATGAAAAAGTCAGAGACAACCATTGATTTATTTAATTCCAAATTAAATCTGTCAGAATGGCCTTTAAATACAAGTTATTCATACAAGTTATGTAGAAAACTACAGAAACCCCAACAGCTAAATATAATATACAGTTGTTCTGAATATTATCTGCAGGGCTACTTTTCCACACTTACAAAGTTTAGTCTTAGAAGTTGGTTGTATTTTATTTTTTATCACTTTCCTGGATCTTATATCTAATCTCCTTAAAACCTTGGACGTAATTGTCTTTTGACTTTGAATCAATTAAATACTATATATCGCTTCTGTCAGAAGAAAACCTCATATCTCCATTTTTGACATTTTTCAGTTTTTGGCATAATTTGAAAAAATCCATTGCCCTTTACGATGTGCATGAATTTCATGAAGAATAGACCAAAACAAATGTCCCAAAATGACTTGGAAAAAAGTCTGGTTCCACTGACTTAAATTAAAAGTAAAGTATGTTTTTTTTCCCATTTTCTGTAAAGTTATCATTTTCTGATAACATCTTCTGAAAACAGCGACATATGTACATATATAAAAACATAATTTATAGAATACTTTCTATTGAGGTGGCTGTCCCAAATCCTATTCCATCTTCTTGTTTTTATTTTTTTAAAGATCTTTACATTTACATTTACAGCATTTAGCAGATGCTCTTATCCAGAGTGACTTACAAGAAGTGCTTTGTCTATCTAGAGGAAGTATCTTTGCTAGTTACCAATAGGATAGAGGAAAAAGTCCGGAGCTCAGATACTGCTAGAAACAAAAGTCACTGTAGATACCCAGAAAAAAGGAACAGAGTTGAACACAGAGCTCTGTGCCGTACAGTGCAATACAATACAATAAACTACAGTGCATTCAACAATAAAGTAAACTACACTACACAGTGCAATACAATAAAATATAATATATAAGCGCAGCACCATATATTGCAAACAATACAATTCAATGCTCATCTAATTGCTGTGTAAAGAGATGTGTCTTCAGTCTGCGTTTGAAGACAGCAAGAGACTCTACTGTTCGGACAGCCAGTGGGACTTCATTCCACCACTTGGGCGCCAGTACAGAGAACATTCTCGACGCTTGCCTTCCATGCGCCTTGAAGGATGGCGGGTCAAGCCGAGCTGTACTCGAAGCTCGAAGGGCTCGTGGTACAGTTCGAGATTTCACCATTGCCATCAAGTAGGTAGGGGCTCGTCCGTTTTTGGCTTTGTAGACAAGCATTAGGGTTTTAAATCTGATGCATGCAGCTTACAGGAAGCCAGTGAAGGGAGCGCAGCAGTGGGGTGACGTGACTGAACTTGGGCAGATTGAAGACGAGCCGTACTTTCGCATTCTAGATGAGTTACAGAGGCTTGATGGCCTGCATGGGAAGACCAGCCAAGAGCGAGTTGCAGTAGTCAAGCCTTGAGATGACAAGAGACTGCACTAGCACCTGGGCGGCCTCTTGGGTGAGGAAGGGTCAGATCCTTCGGATGTTGTACAGGAGATATCTGCATGACCAAGTTAGGTTCACAATGTACGTCGAGAATGATAACTGGCCATCCAGACTCACACCAAGACTTCTTGCCTCTACAGACGGAACAATCAGAGATTTCTTGAATGAGATTGCAAGATCATGATGCGGACCTCTAGTCGCAGGGATGAATATCAGCTCAGTCTTGCTGGGATTGAGCTTCAGGTGGTGGGCTGCCATCCGTGAAGAGATGTCAGGCAGACATGCCGAGATGCGACTGGAAACCTGTGTGTCAGAGGGTGAGACAGAAAACATTAGTTGAGTGTCATCAGCATAACAGTGAAAAGAGAAGCCATGAGAAGATATTACATCATCAAGAGAGCTAGTGTAAAGAGAAAAGCGAAGAGTTCCCAGCACTGAGCCTTGTGGGACACCAGTGGAGAGCCTGCATGGAGAGGATGTGAACCCTCTCCATGTTACCTGATAAGAGCAATCCACCAAATAGCACTTGAACCACTTCCACGCATAGCCAGTCATTCCAAGTTTGGTGAGGATGTCCAGAAGGTTGTATCTTTAGAAGTTAAAATAGTTAAATGTAGTATCAATTTAATTTATAAATTGAAAAAAAGATTTCTTTAAAAAATGCTGTCTCACATTTTCATGTCACAACAAAACACAAAGAGTTTTAGTCCATGGGTGGAGCCTTAATTTTGCGTCACCCTTGCATTTTAGAGCATCACACAGCCACATGGTCAGCAGTTAGATCCCACTGTCTTGAAGTAAACGTGTCCCAAATTGTGAAAATCAGTTTGTAACACTAAGAATTGTCACTACTGAAACACAGATTTTCATCAGTTAGGTAAACTTTTTTTGTTTTTGTTTTTTTATGGAAAAAATATTAGGATTTTATGTGTGCACTGTGTGAACTGTTCAGAGCTTTGTTTGCTAGTTATGTGCTGGTTAGTGTTTGAGCTAAAATGCTTACAGTCACTACTGAAACATTTGGTGAAGTTTCAGTAGTGTTATGATTGTTTTGGTAGTGACAAAGAAGACGAGAAATGTTCAAATGTTTGTTTTAATACAATAAACGTAATTAAGCTACAGAGTCATTTAAAGCAAACTGATTTTAGTCTATAGTCCAAGCCTGAAATGGGTTGTAAACTCTGACTTTGAATCAACTTGGTGAAATTGTTAAATGGTCAAATTAATTCAATGTAGCATTTTTTATTGCTCCAAAATGTATATAATATTTATATAATGCTGTTGTCAGAAGAAAACTTTGTAACTCCAAAATGATAACTTTGCAGGAGAAGGAAAAACCTACTTTTACCACTTTTAGTACTAAGTCAATGTAACTGTTTTTTTTTTTTTTTTTTTTTGCCTGTCCTGTCTGGCAGATTTAACTGTCAATGTAACTGTAAGTCAATGGCACCAGACTTTTTTCCAAGTCATTTTGGGCCATTTCTTTTGGTGCAGTCATCATGAAATGTACACACAATGTAAAGGGCCAGAGGCATATTCAAATTATGCCATAAACTGAAAAATGACAAAAATGGAGATACAAGGTTTTTGTCTGACAGCAGCGGTAATTTGTATTTATTTATAGTTGTTTGCTTAATTATTTTGTAATGCTATTGCTATCATTGAATGAATGCTCTAAGCAGCAGGTGTAATTTATTGCTATGCTTGTTGTGCGTATTGTTTGATGTGCGGAGCTGCTGCTGTGAGAGAGCAATGCTGACACTGAGCAGGTAATGCTTGTGTTTATCTGCCTCCACACCGGGTGGAGAGATCAATTCATTAAACATGAAAGATCAAAGCGAGCATTCACTTTGTTCAACTCAGTTATGCATTACGCACAATGCCTGTTCACTGTGTGTGTGTGTGTGTGTGTGTGTGTGTGTGTGTGTGTATTCCCCTGTGTGGCAGGCTGTATTGAGGAATCAGAGCATTTTAAAGGCTGTGCTGTTTAGATGAAAGTGAGAGTGAAGGTGCTACAGAAAGAGGGAAACACTAAGGGGATATTTGTCAGGCCTATCTGATGAAGGATAACATTATAACATTATTTCCTGTTATCTGCCAGTCAGGCAGAATGAAAGGTGAAGACCGCACACTCTATCCTGGTCCAGATCTTTGGGTTCAGTAAAGTAATCCTGTGTGTGTGTGTGTGTGTGTGTGTGGATGCTTCGAGATAAGGAGGTGTGTGTGCGTGCATGTAAACACTACAGATCTGAAGCGCAATAGGACCTCTTGTTAAACTGAAGGTCTAAACCAGGTCACCAATACAAATGTTGCAAAAGAAGAGCCATTTTGTCATTTCAATAAAAATCAAACCACCTTGGGAGCCACAACATGTAATGTTCATTTTATCATCTTGGCTGTAAAATATGTGCTAACTTATTAGTATAGGTTAAAAATATAATATGAACAGAATCGCAAACTTTGCTCTACTTTAAACTTTAGCTCAACTATAGCCACTTTTCTCACATCTCTGGCAGGAAACTGTTCTGCAAAAGTGGAATATATTCTTGAAAAATGACTCAACATTTAACTTTGTTTAGTCAGCTTCTCATTAGCCAGCTTCTGGTTCGAATTTCCCCATTTCCACCTTAAATGGTGCATGAGGTGCCACAGTTTAACTGCTGCACCATTTTAGGTAGAAAAGAAACAAGAAGCTGGCAATAGGAGTAGGAGCCGAACTAAGCTTCACAGTTTTTTAGTGTTGGACAGCTTCTCGTCGCAGATTAAACATTTCAGGAAAACAGCTGGAGTGATGGTAAATACAAATCTTTCCATCTGTCTCCAAATGATCAATGTTCATCATAAATCTTTCTTCTCTTTGCCTTGCTGTTAGCTACTAGCCAGATCTTTAGGGTTAAGGGTTGGTAATTAGCGGTTATAGGCTACATTAACTCCAGTGCTTAAGTGCATTTGCTGTTAAAACTCCGCTACATTGATCAGCAGAGCTTTATTTTACTGCAAAGGAGGATTATTTTATTTTCATCTAAAAATCTAATTCTGCTGTGAAGCTACAACAGGGCAGTAAAAGAGCCACATGTTGCCGACCCCTGGTCTAAACCATGGACTTACAGATTAAAAAAGAATTTCACTAACTTCCCACAAGTTCTGCAAATGAATTGAAAAGACATTAACAAAGTCTTTCAGAGTGTTTTATTGTGAAATGCACTGTTTTAAAGAAACTTGTCGAGTAAGAATTGTTCATAGTAGTGGTGATAGGAACCAGAGTATTGTGCGGAACAGCACGTTAACATGCCACCACCATGTCAGTGTCATTGTGGTGCTGAGAATGATCCACCATCACAGTAATACTTGCTCTGTGGAGTTCCTGTGGGGGCCCTGATCATTGAAGAACAGGGTAAAAGGGGACTAACAAATATGCAGAGAAACAGATGGGCTACAGTCTGTAATTGTACAACTACAAAGTGCACCTATAAAGTAAGTGAAGCTGATAAAATGGACAATGAGCACAGAGATAAGTGCTTCCCGTGCTTCTGGTCTAAGTCTTGTGCAGATACCAAACCTGATCTCCGCATTACAATGCCTACCGCGACTGTTTTCCAGATATTGACTTTTACATAGAGAACCGTATTTCACACAGTGCATGAGCCCACATAAGTAAGTCTTTTTGAGATTACTTAATGTGGTTTGATGTGGTTTGAGGCAACTGTGTGATGATTTATGCAGTTTGCATGATGCTAATTGGTATTACTAGTTAGCTAAATTAGCCTTCTAGCTCCAGCACAAAATATAGTAGTCAGCTTTAGACAATAATAAGAACACTTGCTTTCAAGGGCTTGAATGCAATGTGGTCTAGTTTGGACATTCGTCTTGCTGTTTAGCATCCAGATCTATATAACCCCAATTATAGCTATCTTAGAAGCCCCCCAGTCAAATAAAAGGGGATACCCTTACATTACTTCTCCTCTACTGTCCCTACATCCCTTGATAGTAGCAGCAACAGTAGTAATAGTAGCAGCACTATAGACTCTCTGCCTCTCCTGTCTTATTAAGGGTGCATTAGAATTCATCTACAGGAACTGATTCATAGGAAAGCTTCATCACAGCATGAGTTAGAGCAGCAGAGAGTTAAAGTGGGATTACCTTGCTGCAGGTGTCTGCTTTGATTATCCACAGATGAAAAGGGTAAGCATGTGTGGAGGCAGACTACGTCTGCTGTAACAGTTACACCACCTCTGTCAGTGCCTATAAAGGCAAGATCCTTACATCAGACAGTTATTTTCATTGTATGCTAACAGTGGAGTCAAGGGTTTTAGTCACTTAAAGACCTCTTTATCTGGTATAAATTAACACATAATACTGTGAGTGTGTCTTTTTGCAGTAACAAATACGATTTTTGATAAATGGAGGATCACACAGTATTTTTTGAACCCCTTCAATGGCCTGGATCCAAAGTCTTATGACACACTTCTGTAATCTATGAATAGCTTAGTCAGTTTGCATTGAAGTTCTCGTAGTTACCGAACAAAAAGTCTTAATGAGCTCACTGGAAAAAAAAAAAAAATCTTGTCACCCATGATTGAAACATAGAGTATCTAATAGCATGGAATACCTCCACGAGCACAAAAAAAATGCTGTGGTTGGATTTGGCATGGACTGGACACCTTCCCTGGCATCTTACTTGTTGTTCCAGGTAGTCCCACGGATTTCAAGAGGATTTAAATCTGGGGATTTTACTGGCCAGTCCAGATGTGTGAATGCTCCTGAATGTTCATCATGCTAATCAGTTGCATTTGCAGCCCAGTGAACATGATTTGTCCACTGCTGGTAGACCCATATGACCATACACTTTGAAATACCTGAAAATCCTCCTTCCTTCACACTATGGCTTTTGACATGCCAAAATGCAACCACTCCTTTTTGCCAGTCATAAACATCTGCTTTGTGACCGATTTTCCAATCATCAAATGAGACATTCACTGCACTCTACCACCTCTTCTCAATCTATGAATCCTGTCACATACCTCACAGGTATTTATAGCCTGTTCATCCTCGTGCTATGCCATCTGCAGTAGCCTGAAGTTACTATCTACTTAAGTACACAAGGTCTGAGGAGCTTATAAGTCTGGGATTTTAAGAGGTTTTTGTCAAATGTGGGCACATTGCCTTCTTACAAAATATGAATCTTCCTCACTGTTATAAGTTAACCTTACTGAGCCAAGCATTGCACACCCAGTTATCCATTCTGAAAGTCTGATGTCTTCTTTAACATGGTTAAATCCACAGCTAGATGAGTTATAGTGTGTGCGGGTTCAGATTGTATCAATAGGCTAAATGTATCCCTTTCTGCATGCTACAGGTTGAAATTCTTCCCTGAGCAGATGAATCTGGAAGAGTTTTCAAAGAGAAACTTGATGAAGGACGTGTGCTCTGAGGATGTGAGTGAATGGTCTACTATGGTCATCATATCTTTATTGGTATAATGTTGATTTTGCATTTAAGAGCTAAACACAGAGCCAGACCTTCTTTTTGAGCATGTTTGTGTGACGTTATTGCATAAAGACGTATGACGTGGTCTGAAAAGCTCCCACAATGTCTGACCTGATGCTTCTTATAAATTAATATTTCAGGCTTTACAGGGCGACTCGCAGCAATGAGTGCATGTCATATTTAACTCGTTATTTTTCCTTCTGTCTCACTAATGTTTATTCTTCTTTTTCCTTTTAGCATAAAAAAAATAATAATAGCAGCTTTAAACACACTAACAATAAAACTGATGTCTGACTTTCATTCCTATTCAGAAATGTGCTTGTTCTAAATTGTACGTTTTTAAAAGAAACTAAAAAAAAATCTATCAATTGTTGGCTTTGGTCGATCACAATCAAACATCAAATAAGTGCAACAACAGCACTGAAAAATCTCTTTAATAACATCTTATTAAATGGTAGCAATAGAGTTTGCATCACAGGGCTACACTCTTCAAAAAAGGTTTTTCAAGGGTTCTTTAGTAAAAGCAATATTACTATATAAAACTATGGGCACTTAAAGAAATATTTGCATGGGTCATTGTTTGGTGAAATGGTTGTTCAGACTGATAGAGAATGTGTTGCATATGGTTCTATGTAGACCTCAAAAAAGGGTTCTTGTCATGTTACAAACTCGACATTGTAACAATAGTAGAACATATCTCCTGTGTGGTGCTACATATTACTAAATAACCCCTGTTCCCTCGGAAAACCACCTTTTCTAAGAGTGGTCTTCATGATTGGCCCCTCCCAGTCCTCCCAGTCTTCCATGTGCTTTTGTTTTGCTTCATTGTTTTTTTTCCAGTCCAGCCCCCTTGTTTCCAGACCCTGCCCTTAATTGTACCACCTGTGTTTATCATCTGTGTCTTATTAACCCTCGTTGTCTCTGTATTTAAGCCCTGTGTTTTTCCTTAGTTGTTTGCTGGTCTTTGTAGTGTACTGTATTATGTTTGGTGTAGTATCTTCTGCCCTCTGTTATTTGTCCTGGTCTCTGTTTTTGTGTTTAGTCTGTGTTTCTTTTGTTATGTCTGTTCCTTGATCTTGCTGTGTTGGCTTTTTGACCCTGGACCGTTTTGACCCTGACTCTGGATTTGCCCCTAATAAATCTCACTTCTCTTCATGCATCCACCTCATCATCGCTCCTCAGTGGAACAGAGGTACAACTTATAAAGCTTCTTCTAGCATAAAGCAGCTGTGTGCTAATCCTTTGAGTATAAATATTCAGCTTCATGTTCATTAAAGTGTTTTTCGTGGTGTGAAGGACAGGTTTTCAATCATGATCTGACAGTAAACCTTAGATTTGACAGACAGTTTTCAAACTAGTTTTAAAAGCACATATTGAGATTTTTTCAAAACACCTGAAAGGTTAGAATGTTTTCTAAGCCACTTCTCCCTCAGGGTTGCGGAGATCTTAAGCATGTGAAATGTAATTTACATTTTCTGAAGCTAAAAACATATGACCGAAACTCCAAATAGTTAGAGGACAAATTTGCAGAATGCATGCTGGGAGTCCTGATGGACAAAAACTACATAATATTAATTCTTTACACACAATGAAGCTGACAGAATGCCACAAATAACATGTTCGACTTGTATGCCTGGATGCCCCACTATTACAAGTTGGGGTAAACTAAGTAAGAAAAGCTAATTTCTTAAAGACATTAAAAAAGCCAGGTGTCATCAACCATTTTAAAGTCAATGCCTTCCCTGAGAAGTCACAGACTTCTCACTCGGGACATCCAGGTTGACCTCCCAGAGATAGATAAGCGATTGAATCTGAGCGGTACGGCCCTCACACACATTCATAACGTCGCTTGTTGCAGAATCAGCTGTTTGGCCACTTTCTTTGTCTCGCCATTATTTCCCTTTACACAGGCTCTTTCCTCACAGAAACTTAAAAGAAGGCCATGGCAAAGGGAGATGGAAGAGTAGAGTGGAGAGGAAGGACATAGCATGTGTTTCATTTCTTAATGTAAAAAAGGTTTCAGCTAGCAAAGAGCAGCTCATAAGGACCTCAAAGCCATTAGAGGCTTCAGCCAGTTTATATGCATCTGGTAAAATGATTCCACTCTTAAAGTGCTGCAGCAAGACTCTAAGTAGATTTCATGAAGATGGGACACGGACTCTTGTTCTTTTTCTCTAAGTTGCGTTGCATGCATTATGTAGGGAGAGGATGATGCTGTTCTTTTTTCATTTTTTTCCCCTCATAATGGCGCCGCATCAAGGGAAAATGATGTGCCCTGTTTCGTAATGGGCAATAATTACAGGAACACCATTGGGTTACACCAGCTCTAATCATTTACCATCAAAACTCTCGCAGGAAGTGGAAATCTGATGGCCTATGGTAAAGAAAATGAAAGCTGCTGAGGGAGAGGTGTTTGGCAGCTAAATGCAGGCTCATCTATCTTCCTTGAGGGAGCAGAGGGTGACCTTTGACATCAGGAAGAACGCTAGCATCCATCACGGCAGCTTTGGCTAATGTGGTTAACTACCTACTTCCCGTGTCAAAAAGTGTGTATCGGTCCATGTGTGTGTGTGTGTGTGTGTGTGCTTGCAGGCCCTTGTGTGTTTTAGGTGTGGCTATACTCAGTGGAGAAGTTTCATGGCCTAATGAACTATCGTTTTTAGTTCATCCTGTTGTATGCACACTCTGGAATGTAATAAAAATACTTTAAATTTACTGCTAATTTCGTTTTGTTTTTTTTGTTTTTTTAACAAATTGAAATTCTTGAAACGACCAATGGAAACCTGTTGAATCAGGACTTCTTTCTTTGTGGTATCTAAGAAGATACAGCCAAGTGAGTTTTTCTATTACTTAGGTACGGAGCCCCAGAGGGGTTGGAGGTAAAAAAATTAATAAATAAATCATTTGAGCGAACGTTTTGCAGTTTGTACGTACGTTTGTTTTATTTGTAGCCATGATTTTCTATTTCGTTCTCTCATTTTCTTTTAATCGTTTTCATGTTGCATTTTAACGGAGCACAAGTTGTTTATTTTTTTGATTTGTGCGCTAAATCGATGTAGTACATACAAGTCGTGTTATTTGTCTTATGCAGGAGTAACTAGCGGCTCCCTGAAACTGACGGGCTCTGATGAGTTAGATGGCTGAGGTAATGGACAGAGATGCTCATCAGGTCTGACTCTGATTTGGGAAACTGCAGCTCCTCTTCACAGCAAACGGCCCTCAGATTCATCAGTGCAGCTGCAGTTTGGTGGTGAAACGAAGGACGACAAGCCCTTTCTAATGATTATATTTAACAGAGATACAGATGCAGCCTGGCCACTTTCTGCTCCTGTGACAAGCTGCAGTGTTAGATCATGACACAATTACAGGAAGAAATGTTCAGTGTCAACTTCTCAACAACCTCAAATTAAACACACACAGAAACGTTCATGTGGGATGAGGTCAAATGGCAAGAGAGTTTAATAGATCCATGGATTAGATGTACATTTATTAATGTGAGGATGTTGAAACGCTGATCATTTCTTCCTGTAATTGTGTGATGGTCTCTAACACCGCAGCTTGACCGGGAGCAGAAACACTGTGGGCCGTTTGCTGTGAAGAGGAGCTGCAGTTTCCTCAATAACCCCTAAAATCAAT
Source organism: Pygocentrus nattereri (assembly GCF_015220715.1). Classification (NCBI taxonomy): domain Eukaryota; kingdom Metazoa; phylum Chordata; class Actinopteri; order Characiformes; family Serrasalmidae; genus Pygocentrus; species Pygocentrus nattereri. The sequence continues at coordinate 10,438,381 of NC_051240.1, read as the reverse complement.
TTCATGATCTCATCAATCTAACTCATCAAAACCCATCAGACAGTCTCAGGAGCTGTTACCAATACAAACAACATGCATTCAGTTAAAAATAAAACATGACCACAGGTAAAAGAAAATGAGTGAACAAATTAGAAAATCATGATCATGAATAAACAAAAATGTACCCATGAAGTAAAAAAAACGGGCGCACATTTAAAAGAAAATGAGGGAACGATTTAAGAAATCGTGACCATGAATAAAGGAAAAGAGCAGGATACAACCTGGATGGGTCACCAGTCCATCACAAGGCCATTCACACCTAGGGGCAATTTACTATATCCAATTGGCCTGACTGCATGTCTTTAGACTGTGGGGGGGAACCGGAGTACTCGGAGGAAACCCACGCAGACACGGCGAGAACATGCAAACTCCACACAGAAAGGACTCTGGTCACCCGGCTGGGGAATCTAACCCAGGCCCTACTTGCTGTGAGGCGACAGCGATGCCCACCACGCCACCTTGCCGCCCCCCAGCTCTAATAGTTATAGTTAAAGACTAGCTAAACATTTGCTGTATGGATCAAAGCTTTATATGGTGTATAAGGTGAACAGTGAATGTCGCCTGGAGTAAGAACCAATAGAAATCAAGCAAGCAAGCTTTAGCATCATTTGTCTGAAAAAACTGGAACTGTCACTCAGTGAATATAATGGCATTTGTCCATCAAAATAAATGAGTTAACCAGCTAATGTCATCTCTTCAGTGGACTGCACTTCCCCCCCAAAGCCACATCACAGTAGCGGCCACTCTTGCTTAGTTTTCACTCCACCTTGGCGAAGAAGACAGCAAAGCCACAGTCGTGCAAAACTGGTTTTACAGCTGTCACACAGCGTGTACAACATAAATAAATGACACAATGAGATTTTTTTTCCATCAAAACTATATAGACGATGTTTTTGACTGATCTTGTTTTTTTTGTTTTTTTTTTATTTGTGCTGGGAAAAATATGCAGAATGTCTTCAAGTCTCGAATGGCATGTTTACTCCTTACAAAATAGGCAAACAGTACTGAGTAAACTACTATTAATTTTGGAAATTGAATGAGAATAACAGTGAGAAGTTTCATGCTCTTGTTTGGTAGCTCATGACTGCGTTCACACAACTCAAATATCCATAACTCAGTTTGAGCTGCTTTGAGAGATGCTGGCATAGTAGAAGACAACCTAATCACTTTGTGTGCCTTTATGCTTCCTGTGATATGAACGCATGTGGATTATAAATTGTTTGTAAATCTGAACTCTTAGAATTCGTTATTACTTTTGTTGTGTTACAATTATTATATTACATATTTAAATTACATAATTATTTACATAATGATTTACATTTATATGGGAGATACATACTGTTTCAAAAACATTCAGTCTATCTACACTTTTTTTTCTGTTTGTTTTGATGTTAATTAATAACAACATAAGAAAATAATGGACAAAATGGTACATTTTCATTTAGAACTCGTTACAAATCTCAACACCGTCTCTCCAGTCTGTTTGCTATATATTAATTACACATTTAATTAATTACACAATGATAAATGAAATATATTTATGTATGTATTTACATTCTTTATCAACAGCAGAGAGAAAATACTTGTTATAAATCTTAAAGCTATTATTGTAATTTTATGTAGAGATATTGAGTAATGAGAGATAGATAGAGCTGAAGAGGGAGTTTCTGAGAGTAAGAGAGATGTAGAGAGAGATTTAGAGAGAAATGTAGAAAGAAAAAGAGAGAGAGAGAGAGAGAGAGAGAGAGAGAGAGAGAGAGAGAGAGAAAGAGAGAGAGAGAGCGAGATAGAGAGAGAGAGAAAGAGACAGAGCGAGCGAGATAGAGAGAGAGACAGAGAGAGAGAGAGAGAGAGAGAGAGACCGAGAGAGAGAGACCGAGAGAGAGTGAGAGAGAGAGAGAGAGAGAGAGAGAGAAAGATCCAGGCAGGGTGTGCTATGAGAGTGAATGAGAGAGTTTGATTCTAATGGACTCTCCTAAGTGGTGCTGAGGGACGTGTAGTTACCCACTTAAGCTTTGCCTTTAAGCCACAGGTCACATATTTCTGACTTGTGTTGAACTGCTTTCACAACCTCCCTACTGGTTAAGTGAAGCTGCTCTCCACTCAAACTGCACAAAGCATAGACATCAAACCAGAGGCTCTTACCAGTCAATGTATCACGACTCCTACCTTGCTGGAGTACAGTTACAGTCTGTGTTAGCTACCCTCTACCCTTCATCGGTGGTCAGTTTCTCTAAAAACAATGTACTGAATTTTCCAGAGCCCAGACCTCAACATCACTAAATGTATTTGGAATTGCTTGGATCATGAGAAGCAGAAAATGCAACCAACTTCCAACCAACCAACAAGACTGAAAACATTGATATTATATGTAGCTGTTAGAGCTTATGTGTAATTTATGCAGAATTAACTTAATGGCCGTGTTTACTGGAAATGAAAATCAATGGTGGTCTCTGACTTTTGCACATTACTATATATGATAAGTGTTTTTGATGAAAAGGCCAATTAGTTTAGGTGTTTATAAACTGAACTGAAGTTAAAGTTTGGTCTGCATTACTTTCAACATAATAGCCTTTTGTTAGGTTACACGAAAACCTTTGCATTAAAACACTGTGTGGAAACCGTTTACAGCACACAGTCAAAATATCAAAGTAAAAGGATAATAAATAAAATGGTTGTATTTGTGTTGTAGACAATCACCACCGCTGCAAAGAAAACAGAGTTGAACACTAGTTTACATATTTTACCTAGTAGTAGCGTAGCAGTTGCTTAGTAATCCATATTATTTACTGACTAATAAAAAGGTTCACAACCAAATAATAAGCCTGCAGTATAAATCTGTAGGTTCCTCAGTGTTATATCCATATTTCAGGAGAATAAATGCTGTAGCATGTACTAACATGGTAGTTAAAATGTACTAATACTGTTATTACAAAATCATGCATTTGATTGATCAATAAAACGGCTGTATTTGTGTTGCACACACTGTGACCCCTGGTTCCTATTACCACCACACTGAAGAAAGAAGTTGGTAAGCATATAAACAGTGGACCATTTTAACCAAACCATGCTGAATGACTGTCCATAGCGTCCACTGTTAAATTTTAGGTGACCTTCTCCTTCTACTCCAAAGACTCCTATCTGGAACCTCTATTTGACCTTTATAACCATGTTTTACATCAGAGTCTAGATGTTCTCTTTGTAATCTGCAGGAAATTCATTTGGCCACTGTAGATTGCTGCTTTCAGGTGATGCATTGGAGATGTTTTCTCTGTCTGTTTGCTCCTGGTCACTTCTGGTCACTCCTGTTTGCTCGTGTTTGGTCCCCAAGGGGCAGTTGGGTGCAGGCAGATGGGGAACAGACACACTATTGGGTTGGGGGGGGTGTATGGTGCACTTCTGCCTGGCAAAGCACTGTTGAACACACACACATGCACACATACACACACTCATTAGGATGCCAGGATAATGGCCAACTAGATCTCCTGGTGCCACCCCATTGCCTGGGCACTGAGCTCTCCAACCTCGACAGATGTCGACAATAACCCTCCACTCCACACACACACACGCACACACGCACACACACACACACACACACACACACACACACACACACACACACACACACACCTCTCGCACTGCTGCTGCTCTAGCAGGCCTGGTGCCCCAGGTTTGGCTGGGGCAGGAGGACTTTTCCCACTGTGGGCAGCAGAGATACAGCAGAAGTGGCACAATGCAGGCACAGCGTGGGCATCAGTCAGCCACTGCAGCCATGCCAGCTGCCTAAAGCTGAGGGACACTTCTGTCTCTCTCTCTCTCTCTGTTTTTGTCTTCACATTAACCGTGCTCTAAATGATCAATTATAAATTTGAGAGAATTCAAACAAGCCAGATCGTAAGAATAAAAGGTCATAAATGATTAACCTCACTGAACTCCAGGTTTAATATTCAGTTAATTCTCCTAAGATGTGTTTTTCAGTTACTACTGTGAAACTGAACGCATGTAGACATACGGCAGGTGGGGGTGCTCAGGGGATGATTTCAGGACTGTTTAACTGCAACTGCTAAAAACAATATCAGAAAAATAAAAAAGAAAAGCAGAACTTTGAAATATGTTGGGCACAGCTTTATGTAGAGTAAGGTTTTTTTGTTGCGTATTATATATGTTCAGAATCTGCACTGTTAAAGTGCATTTTAGAGCAAAGTGAATCACTTCCCCACCAAGTGTCGGATGCTTTAGGCATGTAACGTATCGTTGCTGTCAGAAGAAAACCTTGAATCTCCATTTTTCAGTTTTTGACCTAATTTGAAAATGTCTGCTGTCCTTCAGATTGTGCATAAATTTCAGGATGAATGGACTTAAAGAAATGACCCAAAATGACTTGGAAAAAAGTCTGGTTCCATTGACTTACATTAAAAGTAAAGCAGGTTTTTTCCTTCTTCCGTAAAGTTACCATTTAGGAGAAACAAGGTTTTCTTCTGACAACAGCTTCATGCATGTTACTAAAACACAAGCAAAACTTGTAACTTGGTTCTGTCGGCTGAAGGCTGGTATTGATTTAACTAAGCTAAAATCCCATACTTATTACATACTTAGGCTTATTGATCAGTAACTATAGAGACTTCAATGCAAACTCATTGAGCTATTCTAAGGTTGTGGAAGTGTGAATTAAAACTTGGTTTAAATTCATGCTGCTATGCCACTTACATATTAGTTTCACACTTACTCAAAACATTGTATCCTGCCCAATCAAAGATGATGCCATGAACTCTAAGTGACCTCTTGGCATGGACTTTCATTCCTCACTCAGTTCAAAACTTTGATTTATTGCATTTTAATGTCATAATCTATTTGCCAAAAAGTGTTCTTAGATGTTTTATTCAATTCGATTGTTTTATTGTATATCAGGTAACATTTATTAAATGGTTATTTACATTATTAAGTTATATGCCTTGAGATTTGATCTTCACGTGAGAAAGATGATGAGTGGTTGTTTTATTTTACACTTTCAGAAATAAAGGTAGCAAACTATCACTGGGGCGTCACCCCTCTCATCACTGGGTTGGGGCCCTCATCTCAGTATCTTTAGTCAGGGAATATAACTGTTCTATAATCCCTTGAAATTAAATTTTCTAAATTTTGTACTGACTACAAGCATCCTGTGTATATATATATATGAGTACATTTCTGATTAGTACATTAAAAGTTTCCTCAGTGATTATTCATATTTCAGAAGGAACGATGCTTCAACATGTACTGACAGAGTAGTTACAATGTACTAATGCTTTTATTACAAAAGCATGCAGTCAGAAAAGATCACATCTGCTCCTGTAATGTTATGGTAATACTGAGTAGGATCTCAGCATGACTTGAGTGCTCTCTCCCTCCCACGCCCCATACACACACCAGCCATTACCTGATCTTTTACATGCCCACCCCCCATGCACATGCACACATGCAGAGCCATAACCTGCTACTTAAGACGCCTCCCGCTTTTTAATCCGCTCATTTGAATATGGACGGTGTGACCGCTTCCCTGAACCCCGTCCAGATTTCTGGCCAGGAGGAAATTGTTGTACATTTCCTGACAAATTGAGTTAAGCGGACATTAAGTGGAGCTTTAAGAAAACAAATGGCTCCTTTTATCACAGGTGGACGCTGATGGCGTAATGGGGGCCTGGGCCGATGCTATCGCCGCTAATGGCTTGACAGGAAACATTAGGGCTTTTGTATAAAGGGCTGGCAAGGACCCGGCCAGCCACACACGCATGCACACAGGCTCTCCCACCCCAACTCACTCCCACACCCTCTCTCTCTCTCTCTCTCTCTCTCTCTCTCTCTCTCTCCATCTCTCTCTCTCTCTCCATCTCTCTCTCTCTCTCTCTCTGTCTCTCTCTCTCTCTCCATCTCTCTCTCTCTCTCTCTCTCCATCTCTCTCTCTCTCTCTCTCCATCTCTCTTTCTCTCTCTTTTTCTCTCTCCATCTCTCTCTTTCTACATCTCACTCTCTCTCTTTCTTGAATCTGCCGTGCTCTCTCTCTCTCTTTTTCTGAATCTGCCATGCTCTCTCTCTCTCTCTCTCTCTCTCTTTTTCTGAATCTGCCGTGCTCTCTCTTTCTCTCTCTCTCTTTCTCTCTCTCTCTCTCTCTCTCTCTCTGACCTGTCGTGCTCTCTCTCCCCATTTTTCCCTCTCTCTCTCACTCTTGTTGTACAGGAGGCAGATGTTTGTATGTATACGATGTGTTTGGCAGCAGTGTCTGAGCAGATGCCCGTTTCGGTGCCAGGGAGCAGACAGACATGTTGGGCATGGGCAGTGGGCACTGCCCTCCTGCCATAGGTGCTTCCTCGGTGCTGCCTGCCAAGCCGCGCTCCACTTACCCACTTTATTTATCTCTCCCTTCATCCACTGCTCCTGTTCTTAGCAACGCTAAAGCCTGATGGCACAGTTTGCTTGATCCACAGCGCATTACAGGATCAGCAGCCCGACATATGATTAACTGCTTACTCAACTTACAGCCTTTTCCTCACTCACAACTACATAACCAGCATATTAGTTACACAGTAGTTGAATAATTTGCCGTAGTTCCTGGATAGGACCAAGGATCAAGCTCAATAGCTGCTTAGATTCAAAGGGTTGATTACCTTCACTCATAGCTCTCTCATAGAAATTCTATTGAAAGTGCAGGTTTGAACATTTTAGTCCATGTTTTAAATAAAATGAGATGGTTTGTTTTGAGGCTTTGTCCTTGGTCAAATGTTTCTTATTATGTAACAACTGTGTAATTAATGCTTAGATAGCATTGTTACAATTAAGAAGCAAAAAAAAACAAAAAACACCAACAACCATAACAACCACTACGGTTTCTTATGTAACTAACTACACAACTAATTGTGAAGTTGTGTGATTGCATTAAAGAATTATGCAATGTAAAGCGAAAGTAGAATGGTATAGAAAAAGCATTATTTGGGCAGTGAGAACAATGGGATATTTTTGAAGGGATGCTCATTAAAAAAGTGAAGATGAGTGTGATGGAAGTGCACTTTAATTTGGCTTGCATGGTGTGGTAACCTGTATTAATAACTGTTCGACACCATATCAGGTTATTAAACACAGTACAGCAATTTTCTGTCTGATTCTCTCATCTATTAAACATATTCAAACAGTAATGAATATAATTACAGCATCAGTCAAGCACTGTACACTGCTGAAGCAGGGCCTGAAGAGTAAAGCGCTATTTCCTCTGAGTGTGATTGTGTGTGTTTGTTTGTTTGTTTGTTTGTTTATGTACATTTTCAAGGCAAAAATGTCCTGGCTAAACTGTCCTGACTAATGTCCTGGCTCTGCAGAGGATTTACAAAAGCTAGTGTCAGTTTTACAAAACTGAAAAAAAAAGAAAACTTTTTGTTTAGGTTTAAAGCTAAGATTAAGGTTTAAGGTTAAGCTTAGAAATTGTTATTATATACAGATAACTGCATATCATCAGAACAAAACTCTTCAGTCTCTTCATTTTTGTACTATTTCAGTTTTTGACATAATTTTGTAAATACCTGGTACCCTTTACACTGTGTGTAAATTTCATGATGAATGGACCACGAGAAATGGCCCAAAATTACTTTGAAAAACATCTGGTTCCATTGACTTACATTAAAAATAAAATGCGTTTTTTCTTCTCCTGTAAAGTTATCATTTTGGAGATAATAGGTTTTGTTCCAACAGCAGTGATATGTATATTAAATATTTAAAATATTATTATTACCTCTACCATCTCAGAAATAAAGGTAGTAAACTGTCATTGGGGTGGGACCCTCAAGGGTTCCTTCATCTCAGTACCTTTAGTCAGGGAACATAATTGTACCATAATCCACTGAAATTCTATTTTCTAAATTGTGTTGACTCCACACACCCCGTCTCGTCTCCAGGCTTTTAATTTTATTATTCTGTTTTAAAACATGCGGTTATGAAAATATACAAATATGTACTTTTCACCTGGAAAAACTTATTTAAGGTACACATTTGGACCTTAAAACCACTGTTGTACCTTTGAGGGAGCATTTACATTGTTTGTACCTTGATAAACAAAACATTTACCTGAACAGTCATCAGATAAACAGCGCTTAAAGCTTTCATCTGTGAGAGAGAGGAGAAAATCAAAGTGCTTCAGATCTGAAAAAAAAACAAAACAAAAGAAAATTGTGTTTCTGTCCCTCCTTCCACTGTGAGAATACAACTCAACACTGTGGGTCTGAAAGGATGTGTAAATGTCTACAAGCCATCACTGAGGAAAGGTAATACAAAACATCATCTGCAAAACAAACAAAGAAGGAGTTGGCATTCTTCAGAATAATGGACTGACCACCCTGGAGTCCAGATGTCAACATCAATGAATATGTTCTGGATTGCTTGGATCATGAGAAGCAGAAAATACAACCAACTTTTAAGACTGAACTTTGAAGGCATAGAAAAAAGAATTAAATTACAATTTAGTTTTTGATGCTTCTGTGTTATTTTCTCTTACTTACACTATATTGTCAAAAGTATTCACTCACCCATCGATATCATTGAATTCAGGCCACAGGTGTATAAAACCAAGCACCTAGGCGTGCAATTTGTGAGAGAATGGGTCGCTCTCAGGAGCTCAGTGAATTCCAGCATGCTAGTGTGATAGGATGTCACCTGTGCAACAAGTCCAGTCGTGAAATTTCCTCGCTACTAAATATTCCACAGTCAACTGTCAGTGGAATTATAACAAAGTGGAAGTGATTGGGAACGACAGCAACTCAGCCACAAAGTGGTCGGCCACATAAAATGACAGAGTGGGGTCAGCGGATGCTGAGGGGCATAGTGCGCAGAGGTCACCAACTTTCTGCAGTCAATCACTACAGACCTCCAAACTTCATGTGGCCTTCAGATTAGCTCAAGAACCATGTAGAGAGCTTCACAGAATGAGTTTCCATGGCCGAGCAATTGCATCTAAGCCTTACATCACCAGTGCAATGCAAAGCATTGAATACAGTGATGTCAAGCGCTGCCACTGGACTCCAGAGCAGTGGAGATGTTCTCTGGAGTGATGAATCACACTTCTCCGTCTGGAAATCCAATGGAGGAGTCTGGGTTTGGCAGTTGCCAGGAGAACGGTACTTGTCTGACTGCATTGTGCCAATTGTAAAGTTTGGTGAAGGGGGAATTATGGTGTGGGGTTGTTTTTCAGGAGTTGGGCTCGGACCCTTATTTCCAGTGAAAGGAACTCTTAATGCTTCAGCAGACGAAGAGATTTTGGACAATTTCATGCTCCCAACTTTGTGGGAACAGTTCGGGGATGACCCCTTCCTGTTCCAACATGACTGCGCACCAGTGCACAAAACAAGGTCCATAAAGACATGGATGAGAGAGTTTGGTGTGGAAGAACTTGACTGGCCTGCACAACCTCAGTCCTGACCTCAACCTGATAGAACACCTTTTCGATGAATGAGAGCGAGACTGTCAGCCAGGCCTTCTCGTCCAACATCAGTGTCTGACCTCACAAATGCACTTCTGGAAGAATGGTCAAAAATTCCCATAAACACACTCCTAAACCTTGTGGAAAGCCTTCCTAGAAGAGTTGAAGCTGTTATAGCTGCAGAGGGTGGCTGATATCATATTAAACCCTATGGATTTAGAATGGGATGTCACTCATTCATATGCGTGTGAAGGCAGACGAGCGAATACTTTTAGCAATATAACGTATGTTTTCTGATATTCAAACAAGCTCAAAGGCCCTTTTGACTGTAAACTTAATAATCATGGCCTCTGATTTTTCAGAGTACATGAAACATAAGAATCATGTTATTATTATTACATATGGGCACTTGGGATATATGTATGACCCCAATGTCCTGACAAGGTATAAAAACAAGCACGTCTGTGTTCACGCACTTGTTTGATCCATGTATCATTCCTGAATACAGCTGAAACAGATCAGAGTATTGTCTCCTGTTTCTTTCTCTAGTGTATTGTCCCCGCTCGGTGTCTACCGGCGGCAGGGACGGTGCTTGGCCAAAGGTGCAGCTTGTTTTATTAATGCAGGCATACCTGAGGGAAATGTTGGCGATCAAACTGTGCACTAATTAAAACGAACTGGGCCTGAAAAAAAAGTGGGGACTGTTTAATATGTACGAAGTGGCCCTGGCTGCACAAAGGGCTTTGTTGCTTTGTTAATATGGATATTACAAGCTCAACGGAGACTTATACACACACACCCCCAGCGGAAGTCTGAAAGGTGAGGAGGGTATTAACATACTGTAGCTGTCAGCCAGGAAGCCTTTCATTCTCCCCTTCAGGAGAACATGCAGGAGTGAAAGAACTACTGATTACACCGCTAACGGCATTATCAGCCACATCATAAGCACGTGTAAAGCAAAGCATAAGCGACTTCCCCCAGTAGTATTATAGACTGTAGACCAGTGCTGAGCCAGGATCACTTTGAAAACTCTTTCAAATAGTTAAAGCAATAGTTATGGAGTATCAGAAACCACATATGTAAGTCTATGTGGCAGTGATGACTTAGCCGTGCTATACATGCCATACAGTTTGCACAATGTTATTAGTTGTACATAAGCTTCCTTTAGTTTGTTAGTTACATGAGCTTCTCCACAGTTCAAAATTAAAGTAGCAGACTTGAGACACTAACCATAATTTAGTAAATTTGTGAGAAATAAAGATTTTTATACATTTCATACAGTATGATCAATATTAGGATTTTAAACTCAGTTAAACTAAAGTTTTGTTTTTTTTCCAAATTGTTTGTCACTAATTATTGTGTCTTTAAATTTAACAGACAAAGTGGAATCTGGTATATTGTCCTGCCCATGCTATGTGAAGCAACCTTTGGTTTGTGAAAGGTGCTATATAAATGTAATTTATTATTATTATTATTATTATTATTATCTGTTGTTTTTGGTACAATTTGAAAACACCTGTTTCCCTTTATATTGTGTATCAATTTTGTGAATAATGGACTAAAAAATGACCCAAAATGACTTGGAAAAATTTCAGGTTCCTTTGACTTACATTAAAAGTAAAGTAGACTTTTACCTTCTCCTGTAAAGTTACCTTCTTGGAGATACAAGGTTTTCTTCTGACAACAGCGATTATATATAAATATCTATATACCTAAAGACCATTTTGACTGAAAATCAAATAAATGGGCCTCCGATTTTTGCATTTTTCTGCAGTACTGTATGTAATACATAGGAAATATTTCTATTACATTTATATATCTATTTTTCTATTATATTTCTACTGTTTTCACATTTGTTTGATCCAGGTTCATTACCTAAATACAGCGGAACCAGATCAGAGTCACATCTTCTGTTTCTTTCTCTAGTGTATTATCCTCACTCTGTGTGCATCAGTGAGATCAGATTGCTCACACAACTTGCAGAAATTCCCAATTCATATTCAGTAAAACTCAGTTTTATTTTGTTTTTCAAATTGTTTGTGTGTTAAACACATGAAAAGCTATAGATTTAATAAAATATAATAACATCAGACAGTATAGCATTAAATTTGGTTGTTTAACTTCATAGCACTGATTATATTTTCTTACTCCAGCCCTTAAAACAAGATCTTTTTTCCCTTGTTTCCCAGTGATAGACTGGCTATGGGTCCATGGTGTTTCCTACCTTCCTCCCATTGACCGCTGAGATAGGCTCTGGCACCCCCATGACCCAGTGTGTGTGTCTGTGTGTCTGTGTGTACAAACTGATTACTAAACAGAGACAAAAGACATTATCATGGTTAGAATAACTAAAACAAGCAAAGTGCTTTTAAATGACCCACACATAACCTGTAGTATTGTTATCTAGAAACAGGTTGAATAATCTTATAATATCTTTATAACAATGTCATAATATTTTTAATGGTCAGTTTTTGTAGTGCACTTAACAATGGAAATAAAAAGATTGTATATGACAGAAGTACAGAACTAAAGCTGTCATTACTGAATGTAAATTGATTTTAAAGGTTAATTATTATTTATCAACTGGTTAATTAATTTTGCCATATCTCAAAAAAAAAAAAAAAAGTTTTGTTACAACAGTAACACTGCTTTGCTTTTACAACCCCAATTCCAAAAAAGTTGTGACGCTTGTGTAAAATCTGAATAAATGTAAATAAAAACAGAATGCAATGATTTTCAAACCTCACAGACCCATATTTCATTCCCAATAGAACATAGAACACATATTAGATGAGTTGAAAGTGAGACATTTTACCATTTCATGAAAAATATTAACTCATTTAGAACTTGATGGCAGCAATGCATCTCAAAAAAGTTGGGAGGGGGCAACAAAGGTCTGGAAAAGTAAGTGCTACTAATTAAATAAAAGCTGAAGGAGCTGTTTGCAACTAACTGTAACAGGTGACAGGCAAATCAGGTTTAATAAATCAGAAGGCAAAGAGCATACAATATCTCAGGAATAGACAGAGTTCGTGGTCTACAAACAAGTTCCGAGTCCAAACATGGAAAAGCCAAAAACTGCCAGCAAAAGTACAAGAGGGTGAAACTAGAGACGAAGTCGGTATAAACAGGAAAAAAGTTCATAACCTGTAATCACAGATAATCTGGGGAACCGCTCAGTATGTTCCTGGGAGAGAAACAATACCTCGCACCGAATCCTACTGTAGCCCAGTCTTAAGTACTGCCTAAGCAGGTCAACCTACACAGGTGCATCTGTTCAATAATCAGGAGACTGTGAGCGCTGGTAGTGACGTGGGCGCTTGTCCCGAGTCATGTGATCTCCCGATGCAGTCTGGGAGTCCGAGTCCGCCTGAGACGTGACACTAACACACATGGCTGAGTCTTTCAGGAGCAAAGATGGACAAAGGTTCACCAAACTGAAAAACTGGATCTAAAAATTGTGGAGCAATTTGGACTTTGGACATCCCCTCACTTACAGTACATAATATCCTTAAAAGAGAATTTGGAGAAATCCCTGTACGCAAGTAAGCAGGCCGACGATCAATATTTGATGCTTGTGATCATCAGGCCCTCAGTCAGCACTGCACTGGAAGCAGGCATGTTTCTGTACTGGAAATCACTGCATGGGCTCAGGAACACTTCCATAAATCACTGTCTGTGGACACAGTTCACTGTGCAATCTATAAATGCAAGTGAAAGCTGTATCATGCAAAGACGGAACCATATATATTAGCATACAGTCCAAGGTCAGTATCCATGATGGTGTGAGGGAGCACACGTGCACAGGGCATAGGTGTCTTGCACATCTGTGAAGGCACCATTAATGCTGAATATAGCTTTTGGCAACATATGCTGCCATCGAGACAGCGTCTCTTTCAGGGAAGGCCTTGCATATTTCAGCATGATAATGCTAAATCACATACTGCGTCCATCACAGCAGCAAGTCTGGGTGCTGAACTGGCCTGCCTGCAGTCCAGACCTTTCACCAACAGAAAACTTTTGCCGCATCAAAAAATCTATCATAGAAGGCCCAGAATTGTTGAGCAGCCCGAATCCTACATCAGACAAGAATTGGACAACAAATGACAAATGGGGAAACTAGAGCAACTGGTCTCCTCACTTCCCAGACATTTACAGATGGTTGTTAAAAGAAGAGGGGCTGCTACACAATAGTAGACATTGCCCTGTTCCAACTTTTCTGAGATGCATTGCTGCCATCATTTTCTAAAAGATTTCATGTTTTTCTTGAAATGGTAAAATGTATCACTTTCAACATTTGATATGTGTTCTAAGTTCTTTTGTGAATAAAATATGGCTCTATGAAAAGTGCAATCCCAACTGTTTTGGAATTGAGGTTATACATTTTTTGTCATATTACTGTATTTTTTTAACAAGCTGAAAAAACACAACAATACAGACTCAAAGCTGTTATAACAGAATGTAACTTGAATGTAATTGTTAATTGTTATGTTACAACTGTGTGATTTATATTGTAATTTTTCAGTTTTTTACAAGATATTGTTACAACAGCAACATCACTTTGCTTTTACATTTTTGCAATATTTTTGTAACAAACTAACACAAAGAGAAGCGATCAGAAGTTCAGACACAATGCTGTAAACATAATGTAAATTGAATGTAAATATTTATTATTGTGTAATTACTGTTGGAGTCGCATACATACATTAAACTAACAGCAAAAAGGCCATAACTGTAGAATTCTAAGGGTTAGTACTACAGTCTTCTCTGAGAAGTTCTCTTTGGGCAGCAGTTCACTTTTTTTCACAAATACACAGACGCAGACACACACACACACACACACACACACACACACACACACACACACACACTCCCACACAGAATGCCCCTACCAAAAATGTTCTGCAGAAACTGTATTGCTGAAGGCAATTCGGAATTGTTTTGTTCAGAAATTGACTCAGATGCTGGGCATCTTGTGCTGAGACACCTCTCAATATCACAAGGCCTGAAAGCACCCCCCCACACACACTCACACATACAAACACACACACACACACACACACACACACACACACACACACACACACACAGACATGCACACACACACTCTTCACCCCTCTCTCTCGCCCCCCTGCTGGGTGCAGTGGGCTGGGAGTCTGCTGCGTCTGGAGCTCCCTCTGTTCTCTCTCTGGCCTTCAGGAGCCTCCACTCGCTCTTGGACAGAGACAGGAGGACTGGCGCTCGTAAAGCAGCCAGAACAGGAGTGCTGGTCTACGATCGGTTTCAGTGGCCATGACCACCATAAACATACCATCCACCCTCATAATAGTCCATCTTTGAAATTGCACAGAAAGCCCATTCAAAATGCATGATACGTTATGAACTTTGAAGTCATTGTTGTATATATATATATATATATATATATATATATATATATATACCGCTGTTGTCAGAAGAAATCCTCATATCCTATAAAGTTTTCGTATGAAAACTTTATAAGAGAAGGAAAAAACCTGCTTTACTTTGAATGTAAGTGTATGGAACCAGATTTTTTTCTAAGTCATTTTGGGTCATTTCTTTTAGTCCTTTCATCGTGAAATTTACAAACCATCCAATAGGCGACATGTCTTTTCAAATTATGTCAAAAACTGAAAAACGTCAAAAATGGAGATATGAAGTTTTCTTCTGACGGCATCGATATATATATATATATAGGGTTAGGATTAGGTTTTGGGTTGAGGTTAGGTTAAGGGTTAGGATTAGAGCCAGGGTTAAGTAAGGTTAGGTTTTGCATAATGGAAGTAACATATTAACAGTAAATCTACTTAATGTATATTAAGTAGATATAATGTATATGTATACTTAATGTAATATTAAGATATTTACTTCAGTGTATTCAGATGCTTCACTAATGATACTTCACTGATATGTTGTTGAGTGCTACTGATAATCTGTTAAGAGTCCCAAAAAGTCCCAAAATAAAACGTGCCAAATCACATCATTTAGAAAAAAAAATCACACAAAATTATGCTACACACTAGAGGGAGAATATCTGGTATCTTATGCAGGCCAACAACCTTAATATGCTGGATGATAAATATAGTCCTTGGATGAACTAGCATAAATAAATAAATAAATAAATAAATAATAAAAAAGTAACCAAAAGAACAAACAAACAAACAAAAAAATCATTTCCAGTGTGATCTAGGTGGACAATGATGCTGCAGATGGAATTTTATGTGAAAATATGAAATACATGATCATGAAGTATAACACATGTTAGTATAACCTCATTTTCTCTACTTTAATATAAAATTTGAAGTGTTTCAATATCTCAAAGGTTATCTTAAACTTAAATACCACATAAAAAAATATAATAAAATTTAAAATAACATGGGCCATATTCACTAATATCTAAGTTTTTTTTGTTTATTTTTAATTTTTTTTCTTGAATTTGTTCTTGGGAAAGGTCCTGAGGAAAAGTCTGCACCTTGAGTTTGCATAGATTCTGTTCTTACTCAAGAACAAATCCCAGATAAAAAAAACATTGATTAATGGCATCATTTTTATAAGTGAATCTTAGGAACACATGTCTTCTTAAGAATGGATTGTGTGAATGGTTGTTTTAACATCCACACTTATGGTTATAACTGCTGTCTTATATTAATTTAACATTTTTGAATTTTGAATGATTTGACAGTTTTCTTCATCTTCTCAAACTTAATTGATCTATAGTCAGCTCTTTCCTTTCAGACTCTTATGAATTTGATCTTATGAAACGAAGAGTAAACATTTAAACCATGATCAGCTTGTACTTTCAGAGATGAATGTGGATCAGACCTAAGATCAACTCGTACTTTCAGAGATGAATGTGGATCAGACCTAAGATCAACTCGTACTTTCAGAGATGAATGTGGATCAGACCTAAGATCAACTCGTACTTTCAGAGATGAATGTGGATCAGACCTAAGATCAACTCATACCTTCAGAGATGAATGTCAATCAAATCTAATATCAGTTCTTACCCTCTGAGATGAATTTGGGCCAAACCTAAAATCATCTCATTCTCTTTGAGATGAATTTAGACCAACTCTAAGATTGGCTCTTACTCTCTAAGATGGATTTAGACCACATCTAAGATTGGTTCTTACTCTCTGAGAGGAATTTGGACCAGATCTAAGATCAGCTCTTTCTTTATGAGATGTATGAAGGCCATATCAAGATCAACTTTTACCCTCTTAAAGGAATGTGGGCCAAAAATCAAATCGGATCTTACTCTCTTAGATGAATTTGGACAAAATCTAAGATCTCTAAGATCAGCTCTCTAAAATGAATGTAGACTGAACATAGAATGTAGATTGCCTCTTTCTCTCTCTGTTGAATGTGGGCCAAACATAAAATCAGTTCTTACTCTCTAGATGAATGTGGGCCAAAACTAAGATGAGCTCTTACTCTCTGAGAGGAATATAGGGCAAATCTAAGACAAAGTCTTATTCTGTGAGATAAATGTAGGCCAAATATAAGATCAGCTTGGAGATGACTGTATAGAAATTTCTCTTTTTTTATATTTTTATTTTTTTATTTTTGAGAGAGATAACATTATAACACAGTGTTTGATTAAGACAGTGATGGCTGCAGTTTAGTAAAAAAATGTAAATGAAATGTGTTTTTAAGTGTTTAGGAAAGAAAAATCCTGTAATGACTCAAACTCTCCTGACTGGCTCTTCCAATCTCTCCTTAACCACAACCACTCAAACTCACATCGCTTACATCCAGCACGTCACCTACACACCGTTTGAAAAAGGTGAGAATGTAGGGGATTTAAATTCAATCTGAGGGCCTGAGCAGATCGATAGAATAAATCCTACCTTGATGTGAGGTTATGAATAGTTGAGAGGCTGCCGCACATTAAAAAAAAGTGTAAACTTTCTGTGTGGTTGCGCTGCTGGGCTCTGTTAATAAAGACATCAGTTAGCACATTTATCAGGGTTGTACTTCATTTGCATAACATTTTACAACAGACTTAGCCTCACTTAGCATCTATAAAGTTAATCGGTCTTTCAGATTGAAGATATTATGATTGTGATGAGCAAGAAACTGAGAGAGAGAGAGAGAGAGAGAGAAAGAGAGAAATTTGAGTCAAAACTTAACTTCCTTTTACAGCGGAATATTAAAAGAATGATTCATTAAAAATCAGGTTCACACAGTTTTCCCCTGATTCCAGAAGTCGTCGATCGGTGATGTTAATCAGCTTCATTAGGTGATCAAATTTTGCTTTGTTAGTTTAGCATTGGAACGATAATGCTAACAAACGCCATGAGTACACCCCTAAGACTTTTCCATTAAAGCAGCCTTTTCCATAAATACATCCCCAAAACTTTTCTCAACTCACTTAAATTAAAGCCAGGTCTTCATTTAGGTTATGGGGCCTTGTGGATCTGGATTAGAACATAGTATAACTTACTGTGAACTATAAAAATGAACAAAACTTTACAGCATAGCTGAACATTGCAGGGAGCTTTATTATTGTTTTTTTTATTTCTAATGTATTTATACATGTTCAATTAGATCATTGAAGATCCACAATTATTTATAACAAGGAGCAACAGAAGTTGAACAATCTGCAGCGTCCATATATATTGCGGGACATGGCCAGATGAAGGGGAGCTTGACCATTGTCTAAAATGGTCATCTGCGGCATCCGGCGGCATGGTTAAGTTTTACATATTTTCATAGCTTACAATGATACATACTGTGTTCTACACCACACCAACAGGTCTAAATCCCCTTAATAAAAATGTGGAGGCAGAACCTTTAAGGAGGTATTACCCCCTTAAAGCCCCAGGCTTATTACACATTAAGGCTTATAATTCAGTAACTACAGGGACTTCAATGCAAACTGGCTGAGCTATTCTTAGGTTATAGAAGTATAATAAAACTTTGGGCCCGCCAGTAACCATGGTCATTCAAGGGGTTAACCATTTATGATCACAGCCTTAAACAGCCCATCCTCCTTTAATAATTAAACATAGCAATGCTGTTGCATTTATTTATGAAAAAAATGATCTACCAAATCTGAAAATGTAGTGCTTTTTATTTAGTTTATCTCACAAGCTACGCCTTTGAATGAGAAAACACATGAATATGAATGTAGTCATCACCAAGTTCTCAGAAATAATCACCAATGAGACTCTTTTAGCGTTTGTGAACAATGTGGACATCAAACATGTCTTGGCTCATTGATGGCATGGCATCTTTTTATGGGACTATAATGTCAACATTTAAAAGGGGATTGTTGCTTTATTGTATTCAAATGTGATTAAGTAATGAGATAATGCATGAATTCGTTAGAAATAGTGAAATGCATTTGCATCCAATTTGTATCCTGTATCCACATATTTAAGTTTGCGCTTTGAATTTTATTTTATTTTCTTACGTTGTCTTTAATAAAGGTTGAAAAGGTTTCTGTTCTCAGCTTTGGCCTCACTGTCAGGAAGGCTCCAACTTCATCCCCAGGGATGCCACAGTCCATGTGTTGGGAGTCCGGGACAACACATTTGGTCTAGCTCTCTCTGGGTGGATATGATAGTCTGCCTGCTCCCTATCACTCAGCATAAGGCTACCCAACATATGTCTGTTGACATAATAGAGCTTAATGTTAATCTTAAGCCACTTAATGTTCTCCTGCAAGCACATTGAGTCCAATGAGGTGTTAGTGATGTTTGAAAAGATGCAATGAAGATTCATGTGTCTCCAAGGAACCATATGGCAGCCTTCACCCTTAAAGCTTCATAACATCAAATGAGTTCCAGCTAGAGACCCATGACTAAATTGGATAGAAATTATTTGGTAATTTTTTTTTTTCTTGTTTTAAAAATGGCATGTTCTCCCTGTGTCTGCATGGGTTTCCTCCAGGTTCTCTGGTTTCTTCCCACATTTCAAAGACATGCAGTCAGGCTGTTTGTACATGCTAAATTGTCCCTGGGCATGACTGTGTGAGTGAATGTGTATGTCTGTCTGTCTGCCCTGCAATGGACTGGCAACCTGTCCAGGGTGTATCCTGCCTTTCTCCCAATGACAGCTGGCATAGGCTCCAGCCCCCCCCCCGCGACCCAGAAGGAGAAGTGGCTTAGAAGATCTGTATATGTGTTTTAAAAATGCTGTTTCTGCAAAGCTAGGATATCCTTAATAATAACTTCAGATCTATCTATCTATCTATCTATCTATCTATCTATCTATCTATCTATCTATCTATCTATCTATCTATCTATCTATCTATCTATCTATCTATCTATCTATCTATCTATCTATCTATCCTTGGTCTGCTGGAACAGGTACCCCTGCAGTCCATTAAGTTGGCTCTGTGGCCCCTCTCTTTTATTTGACATTTTATTTGGCGGAGATGAACGAGCAGCAGTTGGATTATAACATAATTTGTCTTGTCTTTATTACCGGCACAAAGGACACCGCTCATTAATTATTCTGCCGTTGCAGCTCAACACAAACTGGAAAAGGTCCCTCTCTGGACAGATGGCGAGGACAATGTTATTTATATCAATCAGCCCAAAATGTTCAGTGAGGATTACTATTCCTTGGACCCATCTGATTTATTTCTCTCTCTCTCTTTCTCTCTCTCTCACCCCAGCCCCTGCCTTAAGGCCTCTATTCAGCCTTTTTAATGGAAACCGAATTGAGGCTGCAGAGACACAAGGCCAGATACTGTTCCGGCATCTTTATTTATGGGGGCCAAGTTTTTTTTCTTTTTTTTTTTTCCCGCTCAGGTGAATCATTCAGCAGGGGAGGCTGCTGCCCTCCGGCCCTTTACCACTCTCCACTCAAACCCTCTTTACCCAGAGCCACACAGGTCATTCTGGTTCAAGCCTAAGCACAATTCCCCCTCATTTACCACTCAGCACCTGTGATCCACTCTGCCTCTCTAGCCTGCAGTCAGCACAGCTCAGCCATGGCCCAAACTTCCAACACCAATAACACTGGCCTCTAATTCACAGCATGCTGGCTCGTATGTACATAATATAATGCTGCACTGTATGTGGAGCTGTATGATGATTTTTTGGATGTAATACTATGCTGTACTTGGAGCTGTATATAACAGTGCAGTTTACTTCAAGTAGTATGGTTTGGCTGTATGAGGCACTGCATTATACTTAGAGCCGTATGAGAATTTTACTGTACTGTATACACCTAACTGTAGTTAAAGATGTAGGGGAATTTACTGTATATAATAAAATTCTGGACTGTATTTGTATGGTTTTACTGTACATAGTGCAACACTGCAGTAGGCTTAGAGCCAATGATGATTCAGCTATACAAAGAGCAGAACTCCTGTGCTTATAGTTGCATTATGAGTCAGCTGTACACAGTGCAAAAATACGCTTTACTTAGAGCTGTATGATGATTTTTCATTACATAGTGAAACACTGTACTGTTCTTACAGCTGTATGATTATTTTGTTGTATATAGTGAAACACTGGACTGTTCTTAGAGCTGTATGATTATTTTGTTGTATATAGTGAAACACTGTACTGTTCTTAGAGCTGTATGATTATTTTGTTGTATATAGTGAAACACTGGACTGTTCTTAGAGCTGTATGATTATTTTGTTGTATATAGTGAAACACTGCACTGTCCTTAGAGCTGTATGATTATTTAACTGTATATAGTGAAACACTGGACTGTACTTAGAGCTGTATGATTATTTAACTGTATATAGTGAAACACTGGACTGTACTTAGAGCTGTATGATTATTTTGTTGTATATAGTGAAACACTGGGCTGTATTTAGAGCTGTATGATTATTTTGTTGTATATAGTGAAACACTGCACTGTACTTAGAGCTGTATGATTATTTAACTGTATATAATGAAACACTGGACTGTACTTAGAGCTGTATGATTATTTAACTGTATATAGTGAAACACTGGACTGTACTTAGAGCTGTATGATTATTTAACTGTATATAGTGAAACACTGCACTGTACTTAGAGCTGTATGATTATTTAACTGTATATAGTGAAACACTGCACTGTACTTAGAGCTGTATGATTATTTAACTGTATATAGTGAAACACTGGGCTGTACTTAGAGCTGTATGATTATTTAACTGTATATAGTGAAACACTGGACTGTACTTAGAGCTGTATGATTATTTAACTGTATATAGTGAAACACTGGACTGTACTTAGAGCTGTATGATTATTTTGTTGTATATAGTGAAACACTGCACTGTACTTAGAGCTGTATGATTATTTAACTGTATATAGTGAAACACTGGACTGTACTTAGAGCTGTATGATTATTTAACTGTATATAGTGAAACACTGGACTGTACTTAGAGCTGTATGATTATTTAACTGTATATAGTGAAACACTGGGCTGTATTTAGAGCTGTAGGATTATTTAACTGTATATAGTGAAACACTGGGCTGTATTTAGAGCTGTATGATTATTTTGTTGTATATAGTGAAACACTGCACTGTACTTAGAGCTGTATGATGATTTAACTGTATATAGTGAAACACTGCACTGTACTTAGAGCTGTATGATGATTTAACTGTATATAGTGAAACACTGCACTGTACTTAGAGCTGTATGATGATTTAACTGTATATAGTGAAACACTGCACTGTACTTAGAGCTTTATGATTATTTAACTGTATATAGTGAAACACTGCACTGTACATAGAGCTGTATGATTATTTTGCAGTACTTAGAGCTGTATGATTATTTAACTGTATATAGTAAAACATTGCACTGCACATACAACTGTATTAAGATTCTGATGTACAAAGTGCAACACTGTACTGTACTTAGAGCTGCATAATGATTCTGCTATGCAATGCACTGTATTTTTAGTTGTGTAATACAGTATTGTATTCGGAGCTGTATCATGATTTTTCTCTATATAACACTGCACTGTATTTAGGATGGAATGATGGTTTTGCTGTACATAACACTACACTGTACTTATACTTGTGCAGTATAATGATTTTATTGTGCATGAACCTATACTGTAGTTAGAGCTTTGCTGTGCATAATAAAATACTACACTTTACTGAAAGCTGTATATAACACTATTATATATCACAGCGCTGTATGATGTTGTATGAGTTGTATGATGATTTTGCTGTGCAT
Source organism: Pygocentrus nattereri (assembly GCF_015220715.1). Classification (NCBI taxonomy): domain Eukaryota; kingdom Metazoa; phylum Chordata; class Actinopteri; order Characiformes; family Serrasalmidae; genus Pygocentrus; species Pygocentrus nattereri. The sequence goes on along the minus strand of NC_051240.1, from coordinate 10,415,754 downwards.
AAACCTATTCTGTATTTAGAGCTGAATTATGACTATACGTAGAGCTGAATGCTGGTTTTACTGTATATGAGTTAACACAGATGTGCTTGTAAAGCTGTATAATGATTTTACTGTATATAACATTGCACTTGGAGCTGTATGATCATATATTTTGCCATATATTGTACTATGAAATTATGAAAGTAAAGAGTAATAGTTGACTGGATCACATCTAAACTTTAACCCTGTTGTAGTAGTGGAGCAGTGTTTCTGAAAAAATAAAAATGCTCAGTCTAGACTCTATTGAATACACTATTGAAGTGGAATTATGGCAAAATTCGCCTTTATGTACATCAAAGAAATTTCTATTGTAGTCCCATCTTTAGAACTGCACAGAAATAACTATAAATATCAATGCAACTCCCTCAAAAACACTTCAGACCCACCAAGGCCTAAAAAGTTGATCAGATTTCAAAAAGTGTTTAAATTCATATAAAACTGATTTCATAAGAGTCTCTTATGGTTTTGGCATCTTGTTGAGCCCAATATTAACAAAAATGCAAATAACCACGCAGGTTGTGATTAAGATTTTAAATGTGTCTTTTTTCAGCTTTTAGCTAATGAAAAACAAAGTCTTGGAGGATCTTAGTCTTAATTTATTAAACATGAAAAGGTCCTTGATGAAATATAGAAATGAGATATGTTTTGCATTTCAAAGAATTGCGCTTACAACTTACTCGCATGTAAATTAGGTCAAGATTTGTAGAAAATACTTAAAGGAGTTTCTACATTGGAGCGCTCGAACTACAATGATGTGGCACCTTCTGAAGATAACAGATATTGCTCTGTAAGTCCTTGAGTTTGTCTTTGCCACAGTGGAATATCCTTCACTTTGAAGAGTAGCCACTAAAGCAGCCACCTCATTCATGAGCCGCTCATCAGCTCACATGAAAAGACACATTGGCTCCTTCATACTTGCTCTCCATCTGTTTGCTTTCTTTCTTTCTTTCTTTCTTTCTTTCTTTCTTTCTTTCTTTCTGTATTTCTTTCTTTGTATCCATCTTTCTTTCTATCCGTCTTTCTTTCTTTCTTTCTTTCTTTCTTTCTTTCTTTCTTTCTTTCTTTCTTTCTTTCTTTCTTTCTTTCTTTCAGTGTTTCTTTCTTTCTTTCTTTCTTTCTTTCTTTCTTTCTTTCTTTCTTTCTTTCTATCCATATTTCTTTCTTTCTTTCTTTCTTTCTTTCTTTCTTTCTTTCTTTCTTTCTTTCTTTCTTTCTTTCTTTCTTTCTTTCTTTCTTTCCTTCTTTCTTCCTGTCTTTCTTTCTTTCTTTCTTTCTTTCTTTCTTTCTTACTTTCTGTTCTTCTTTCTTACTTATTTCTTTACATCTTTCATTTTTTATTTTTCTCTTTTTTCTTTCTATCATAATTTCTTCTTTTATTCCTTATTCCCCTCCTCCATTTTTTTCTTTCTTTTTTCCTTATATCTTTCATTCATTTTCTTTTTGTCTTTCCATTTTCCTCTTTCATTTATAACCTTTTTCTGTGGTTTTATTTCTTCTTTCTTTCTTTGTTCTTTCCTTCTTTCTTTCTTTCTTTGTTCTTTCCTTCTTTCTTTCTTTCTTTCTTTCTTTCTTTGTTCTTTCCTTCTTTCTTTCTTTCTTTTATTAGAAAAAAGGCACTACATTTATGTCTTCACTCTACCTTTGCACGGTATATTTCACGCTTGGCATCGTTCATTAGTTGTTTTCCTCAGGTAGAGTAAACTAACGTCTCCATTTCCACTCATCTGATCTATCTGGCTGTATTCCCTCGAGCACAGTAATGTCTTTTTTTTTCTCGTTAGGAATCTTCTCCTGAGCTGCGTTTAGTTTCCTGACAGCTTGATTTACCTGCCAGTGACAGAACATCTCTCAGCTAATACAATTTACACAGTAACTGCTACACTGAAGACTCAGAGCAGAGATTAAAGTCAAATCTTAATGAATTATAAATGGAGTCATACATTTTGCCGTGGTTATTGTGGTTAAAAGCGTTAACACACCTTTCATAATGAAAGATGGAGACGAGTGTGGAGAAAGGAGGCTATTTGACTTCAAGTATTTTACTCTTTTAAATGAACCTCATTTATTAAAGACACAGATATCTATACAGCACCAATACAAACACACACAAATACACACAAATACATACATAAGCACAGACATACAGTACTGTGAAAAAGTCAGAGACCAGTCAAAACAGCCGTTAAACTGAAGTGTTTCGGTTTCAACATAAAGAGCAAAAGTAGAAACATATATTGAACAGAAAATAACACCTCAACACCTAAATATTCTGTCATTTTTTGGTATTTAGTCTGTCCACATTTTCCAACAGAGGTGTTTTTCCACACTTCCAAGTTTAGTGTTAGACCATGGTTTCTACATCTCACGTTCCAAGTAATCCCAAACACATTGAAAGAAATTGAAGTCTCTGGAGTGGCCATTTCATCACTCTCAGAAAGCAGGAGACTATTTGATTGATTTGCAAATGTTCTTCCCTTTGGTCTATTTCTTTTTCTTAGTGAGGGCTTCTTGACAGTTACACATCCTTTCAGGCCCAGAGTGACCCACAGTCATCTTCTCACAGTGGAAGTATGGACAGAAACACCTGTGGATGTTTTCAGATCTGAAGCAGCTTGATTTTCCCCTCTCTCTCAAAGTACTAAAAAAAAAAAAACATAATACATCTACATGATTCAAATGTGCACATCATTTCCACACAAATGAAACATGTTACATCAACTTAACCCTCTGGCGTTTGAGGGCATTTTCTGGATTTCTGCATATCTTCTCCAATCCGCCTTTGAAAGCACTTGCATAGAACACGATACCCATATGTTTCATAGCAAAATGCTTTGTTATCTTCATTACTTTCTAAAACCATTCCAGCAACTTCAGAGGCTGTGAACTCTTTGCACACCATTTGGCATGTGTCTCCAATGTGGACTGAGTGTGGGCTTTCTGACATGATAGGTCAGTCCTTACTGATTTCCTGAGTGTCCATTGGTCAGTTACACACAAAATGTAGACAGACACACAAATCCAGCAGTTACACCCAGTGAGAGGCAGATGACATGTATCTCAGCCCCTCTTCATAGGCTCATAACTCTAGATGTGAGTTATATATCATCTCATGATGTGATGAAACGGAAAGTGACTCTACCAAACATTTGGATCATATTTATACACTGGATTATCACAAAGATAGACAAACTGATATTTGTGGGTGTATGTATACATGTACAATGTATACATACAGGAAGATTCACTCGAAAGAGGCCCTGAATATTCTGTTGTAACTCCCGTTAGGATGGAGCAATCTGAACCAAACATACCCTACATACCTTGACGTATATGTCATTGATTGCATTACATGTGATGCTGGAAGTGATCTCTATTTCCTGCCAGACACAGGGGTACAGGGTATGCACCTGGAAGTTGCAAACAGAGGTTAAATGTCTTGATGGCTGTCCAGCACCCACCTCATCACTCCAACACAACGACATCTCAGCTTGTTCGAAGCTCCATATACCAAGGAGCACATTGTACATTGTGCCGTTCAGATTGCTAAGAGTTATTACAGAATATTCGGGGCCTCTTTCGAGTGAATCTCCCTGTATTTCACTCATGTTGAACCATTGTACACATTTGAATCATGTAAACTTAAAGCAACCTATCAGCAAATTGTTTTTCAGTTTACTGTTTGTCTGATGGTGACAGTATTGGGGGTCTACCAGGTTCTGCGTTGTTGTTAGGAGTCCTATTTTCTCTTAAAATCTTTTAATAATTTCTTAATTATTATATTAACAAAACTTTTTTGACTTTCACTCTCATTACCAGCCATGTATTTAATATCCCCTGAAATGTATCTGGAAATAATTTGTACTGGTCGTTTTGACTGGATATTAAGCGAATGGTGAGTTTTCTGTGACTTTTGCATAACAAATATGTTGTCACAGAAACACACTCATAGCAAAAATTCGTACTGGTAACCGAACAAACCAGATTGTGAGCTTTCACTACCTCCATTTTCAATCTTTCGCTTCTTCTCTCTGTCCTGATTAAGCCTAGGAACACCCACCTGACTCTCTCCTTCTCTCTCTCTCTCTCTCTCTCTCTCCCCCTCTCCCTCATAGATCACATTAACATTCCAAATTCTTCCTAACTATTTCCTCACCCTCTCGTCCTCCCTCCTGTTCTCCCTCTCTCCCTCGCTCCCTCTCGGGCGGTCGTCCATGGCTCGGAGCGAGACTGTTAGTTAGCAGTACTCATAAAAACTCAATTCATCAGCGCGAGCATCATTTGGTGTGAGCAGGAAAGCGCACAAAAGGGTGAAGCTTGTCAGCGGGACAGGTGGCATGAGATCTGGCTGGGAGAGTGAGCAATATGAATAATAGATTCTGCTAAATGTACGCCAGTAAACACAGCTGCCTCCGCTCGCGTCCAAAAGAACAGCTTGGCAGGACGCGGCGCGCAGGAGAGAGGGAGACAGGCCGCGCCTCTACCCTCTACAACCCCCCTTTACCACCCCCCACCATCCACCCATATACCCCTCCACCTCACCCCCGCCCGCCCCACCTGAGGGCTGGGGCCGATTAACTAATCAAATGTGCCGCCTAAATAGGAGGCAAGAGAAAAAAAAGAGGAAGGCAGACAAAGGAGGAAAGGGAACCGGTGTGATTTTTTTTTTTTACCCTCATTTGCAGGATGGGGCTGGGGGCTGAAGGCATAATCGCTGTGAGGAGAGGAGAGGTTACACTAAGGGGGTTAAACCTGGGAGCTAATATGCTCGTTGCACTCACCGCCAAACAGGTTGCGAGATAAATGAAAGCGATGTCAGTTGAAAAAAAAATATTTCTTTTTGTGTTTAAGCTATAAGTATTAGGGATGTGCATTGGATCTCAATATAAGATGCTATGAAATGTTTCATTACGTGAAAACAGAGAAAATGTTCATGGCAACAAATCAATGAAACATCGGTTTTGAGCTTTGACTTTGACTTCATGACTAAGTATGTGAATCATTACTCTTTCTTTCTCCGAAACATCAGGCCCTTAACCTTGATAATGTGTTATCAAGAACTGTGAAAGCAGAGGCATCGGCAGCTTTTTTACTAACTTGGTTTCTGGTGTTAGCTAGTTCCAGAAACACGGAACAAGCTATTTTTCTGACAAGCTAACATGGTGGTACGTCATCCACTCAGGAGAAAACACCGTAGAACAGCAGTCAACATCAGCATCCAACACTGTGCTGTTGAACTGTAGTGATTACTCATTAGCTCATCTGAAGAGGCAGCCTCTGCTTCTCAGCTGGCATGAAAACTTACCAGTTTGACTAATTTTGAAGATGAATGCCCAGTTGTTTTATGCTTTTATTTTTGTTATACCCTACAAAAAAAACAGGTGTTATAGCTCATAGCTAACAAGCACCCACGTTGGCTAGCAATGTGTTGAGGAGGAGGGAGGACCTTGACTGGCCTTGGCGTCCTTGGTATGAATGCCTGTGACATCACTCGGGGTCAAGCTCAAGATCTTCTGATGACTGATCCAACCAGTCAGAAGGCCCTAGGTGTAGCTAACATTAGTATGGTGGTAAATTTGTACTCTTTCCAACCTGCCTAGTTTGGATTACTGTCAACATAGTTCAGCATGTTAGCATAGTAGAAACTCAGTATCTCAAAGCTACTGCCATTTCTGAGTTGGTTGTAAAGTACTTAGACCAATCTTTTGTAAAGCTTTTCCAATCTCATAACACATTTGTTACAATTTTACAAGTTGTGCAGTTGTGGGCGGAGCCTAGGGTTAATAGAGTTAGTACAACCGTTTATCATATTGTTGCCAATAGGAAACCTTTTGTCTTCATTATTGTTGTTTTCTCTTTAGTTTTGACAGAATTTGAGACTGCTAGCTGCCCTTAACAATGAGTAAACATTTCATGATGAACCAATAGAAATGGTACAAAGTTATGTGAAGAAAAACCTTTATTCCATTAATGTCCATATATGTGTCTTCCCCTCTTTTGGAGATGATGATATATAGGCCCTAAGATATATTTTATACTGTAAATTACAGGAAATTATGATTGAATTACTTTATAGTAACATACCATCTTATATTAACAGCAAATAACACCAAAGTAACAAAGGTTTAGTGTACTTTCACAATCAATTAGATCATAACATTACTTGCATGGCCACCTTGCTCACTTTACTATATAACAAACATTGTTTTATTAAATCCATTTATATGAAATGAATATTAATGATTATGACAGTACTATGGTTAAGCTGCTGGCACAATAGAAAAGTTCATTATATATATTGTAACACTTCTATGTATACTTATGAACTATGACAGGTGCCAGGTGGTTCGCTCCAAACATTCAAGCTCAACTGAGGTGTCTGATGATGTCCTCTTCCCTAACCGGACAGCGGTATAGGTGTCTGCTTTTTGTCTGTGCCGTCGCCAGTTTCTCCTTCTGATGGCTCCCCTGTCGTAGTTTAGGAAGATTTTGCCTAGCAGAAGGAAATTAATTCTTCAATTAAAATGTTGTTAAACATTTTTAATGAGCAGGAGGCACGCGGGAATAGGATATAAAAGTATGTTTAACCAGAGAAAGAAAACATGGCCATTTGAAAGTTAGTTTCTGCAGAAAAAAAAAGGGAAAAAAAAATCTGCTCGGTGACCCACTTTCAAATGCAGCAACCCGGAATAAGAAATATAAATAAGAAATCAAACGCCATCTCTCCGAGGGCTCGGAGGATGTGTCCTTTATCTCAGGTGATTATAGCTTTGGTTTCAATCGCTTTTATCAGCCCCAAATTAGGCCAGTGTCACTTTCCAAACAACTCCTACCCCGCCCATCCCCTTCCACTCATACCCACGCAGGCAAATCAACCTATTCCCAATATAACCCATTTAATTAATAGCATTGAAGGGAAAAAAAAAAAAACATATCTTCCAGAAGGGCGGAGAGAAGAGGAAAAAAAAATATTAAATTACAATCTGGATGCTCACTTCCAATCAGCGATTCCATCTAGCCTTCATAATTAAAGCTGCATGTGCGACAAAACAAGTTTTTCTCCGCTCGGTAAGCGAAACAATGCTACATTTTGATCTTCCTTCCTCCCCTAAACAGTGCTTACGCGTTTCTAAAGAGCTTTGTGGCTGCTTGGGAGTGTGGCGCATCAGCATCGCGGTATAGCTAACCCCCTCTATACTAATCCTTTACTGACTCTGCTTCATTACTAGGGGAGTGCTCTGTAGGTTCCTGGCATTGCCGTCTCAATTAGAGACGTGTAAATGTGTTTTTTGCTTAATCACCCAAAAACTGGCCCCTAGGACTCTCCCTAATGCAACCCCATTAACGCGGGCCATCAAAACAAAGATCCTGTTCCTAATGACAATAATCCCTCTAGTCACTCAAACCGACACCACGGCTCAAGCCTAAACCAGACATGATGGATGGGTCCCATACACCTGCAGGACTGCGGAGAGATTGAGAGACATAGAGAGTGCAAGCGAGAGAGAGAGGAAGCCTGACTCGTTACCTCTTCATACCACTGAAGGCCATGGAGAGTTAGGCCATAATCTCAGAAGGGGAACGATGAATTTGTATATATCTATATACACATATAAATATATATGTAGAGAGAGCGAGAGGACTCATTAACTCTTCACATCACTTTAAAAGTCTCTCACAGGCCATAGAGAGTTAGGCCTCAGTCTCTGAAGAAGAGAGAGAGGGAGCGAGCGATGGAGAGAGAGAGAAATCCCAAGCCTGGGCAAACATGATCATTAACGCAATTAATGCTTATTTCCTGCAACCCTTTTGGCGATGAAACTTTGGCCCACTAGTGACTCCTTAAGGGAGCATTTGGGCCGTACCATTCTCATAAAGGGAGGGGCGCTCAGGCACTCGCAAAATGACCGATTGTTTCTCAGCGCAGATGTTTCTCATGCTAGCTGCTAATGGCAACTGCCCTTGCCTCTGACACCTGCTCCGAGCACTCATTCATCAGGAACTCATTCTGACCTATAACGCAATTTAGGTAGGATGCTTTGAAAAAGTAATGATGTAGTCAGTGATATATTACTTAACAATATCTACATATTCATACAGTACATTATATATCATGTTATTTATATATATATATATATATATATATATATAACATGAACCTTTGCACAGTATTTACACTGTGTTACACTATAGTTTTGCTAGTTGTATACAATTTGGAAGATGCAGTTGTGCCATCTATTTTATCTCAGCATGGCTATCTCTTCTCTGTCCTGGTTCCCTGAGAGTTTAGCTGTCCCAACCAAGACAAGAGCCCCAAACCAAAGACCCATCTCTTTGCAAAGCAACTAAGTAGCACTAGTTCTTTCTAGGTTTCATCCCTGGCTTTTGTTTGTGGCAGCGTTTTAGCTCAAGGGTGGTTTGGAACCTAGGATACATTCTCTGAGTGGACAACCAAGCCCTACTAAGTTGCTCTGGATAAGAACGTCTCCTATATGCCATGAACAAAAATGAATTGCTCTCACAGCAGGGGTTTTATAGCCCACCCTTTTTGCCTCTCAACAGAGCAACAGAACATTTCACACAGAGAGCTAACAAGGAGTGCATGTACCTGCACTTAATAATCCCATAACTGCAGAAAATCAGATTTAGTCAGTAATCCGATCAACATGTTTACATGCACTTGAGTAATCAGATAATGGGAAAACTGCAGGTCTGCATGAGTCAGGCGGTAATCAGATTTCTGCTTTGAAACCAGCTAATAAACTCACAGAATAAGTAAAGATAATATACATTTTTGTTGTCATTTTAACTGAAAATATGAATATACATCATCTAGAAGATGAAGAGTATTTAAATCCTTTAATTTATCATGCATGTAGTTGGATTCAGCGCTGCTCCAAAAGTCTGTTTTCAAACGTGCGCAGACTGAGAAATCCGAAAGAAATCAGAGTAAGAGTTTACATGCACTGAGAAATCAGTGTGTGCTGTTTACATGACCATTTGAATAATCAGATAACTGCAGAAATCTGATTATAATCAGAATATTAAGTGCAAACACACTAAGTGTCCTAGTTAATTGCTTATTTGATGAAATTCATTAAAAACATGAGGTGGTTTATAACATAAAGCCATGAAGCACATACTAGTCTAGAACATCACAGATGCTAAACTTTGAACTTGTAAACATGCACATTACCGAGGAGATCAGTTGCCTTATAAGAGTTCAGTAACACTGCGATAAACAACTGACTGTCTTCTCAAAATTTAACACGGACTGAATACGGACCTTCATTTCTGTATTCAGCATATATATTCTGAAAACTTGTATACCATTACATCCAAACCCTGCCCTAGCTAATGTATTCAGGCAAGTGATCAGGCATTATAAGGCTGAAGCCCTGCCCCTCATTAGCAGAGGCTAATAATATTCCAGAAGCAAAAGATTATCTTTCTTTGTAGTGCCTGAGAAATTAAGTTACATAATAAAGTGTCATTAGTTTCCATAGGATATCAGATGTTTAATCTATAGCTGTCGAGTTACTAAGATGTTGGTGTGATGGAAGAGCCTTAATAATGTACTAATTATATAAGAACAGCGCATTCCCATCACACCACCTCTCTCTCTCTCTCTCTCTCTCTCTCTCTCTCTCTCTGTCTCTCTCGCTATCTCTATCTCTCTCACACTCTTTCTCCATCATATTGTCATTGCCATAACAAAACCTTATATCTCTAAAACAGTAACTTTATAGAAGAATTAATAAAACATTTTTTATTGTCAATCTACTATAAAGGGCCTATCCTATATAATTTTTTACATTCTTTATAATGCCTTCATGTCATGTTTTAATTCATTTTTACATGACCATTTTTCAGCCTCTCTTTATGCCTTAGAATTAAAACAGACAGGTTTTGTTACTGTGTATTTAACATTGATGTGGTATGTTAATGATTGGCTGTCCTGTATTGAACCCCATTTAGAAGCCAGTCTAAGCTGAAACACACCTTATAACTTCAGTGTTAAGGGGCAGGGCTAAACTGTTGCAGACTGAATAGGTGGAGATATGTAGTCTTTTATTATTCTTTTTTTTTCCTCATTTCACAAAAACAATGCATTCACAATGGGCTACTTCTGCAGTATCCATATATGGAATATAGAATATGGTATTTGTTGAAGCTTTAACAATGTTTACAATGTTTCACACTCCTAGTCAAATGACAGGTATTTGTTGATTTTGTAAATGGAATTAAGTTAAAACATCCTCTACAGTGAACAAACTGCTGCACACATTAATACATAATTAATATTTATTACTGAATTTAACATACTGGAAAAGGCAAATGTAATATTTTTTGTCACTTATTTTCCAATATATTAAACTAAGGAAATCATACAAATGGTGCATGAAAATTTGCAGAAAAAAAAACATGTTTATGTTTGCCCCCGTAGAGAATGTGTAATTTGACTGAGAGTACACAAACGTTTGTTTGCATAACTATATAATGTATTTATAAGGCAAGTAACAATAGCTGGCAACAAGCTGAAGATCATTTGAAAGCTAATATAAAAAAAAGGACAAAAGGAAAAGATATGGAGTTATGAGGTTTTGATATGACATAGATGACATTGATTTTTCTACACACAGGTCAGAGCTGCCATCTGTCCGAGTGCTTTGAGTGATTCTCTACAGCACACAGTCGCTGAGATGCACTCGCAGTGACAGGTAATGGCATGTTTTTAATTGCTGCAGTGAAAATGAATGCGTGCCCGATTTCATTAGGCATAAATAATTTGGCCACTTGGGTATGTGCACTCGCAATTACTTATTCTTTTTGTATTCCAAATTACCTATTCTTTCAGATGTTCCTCTAACATGATTAGCGAGCTATGCAAACTAGCCAGTGGGTTTTTATCAGGTCTCCTTATTTTTAGTTTGTTTTCTTCCTTTTTTTATTATTATTATTATTATTTTTAGTGCAGGCGATGAAACACAAAGATGTTGGAGGTGTGGTGGAAAATTTGCTCCTTTTTCTTTCACAAAGAAGCTCTATGCATGTTTATAAAGGTATAGCAGAGGTGCCCAATCCTGGTCCTGGAGATATACAAGAGTTCAGATCCAACACACCTGACTCTGTTATTGAGATACCTGCTCCAGGCCTGCACTGCCTGCGTCAGAACAGACTTCCAGCTAAACTCCAGGACCAGGATTCTGAATCCTTATCTTACACTCCTAAAAAAGATGGCTCTTCAAAGGTTCTCTTTAGTGACGAAAATGGCTCTATAAAGAACCATGAACTCTTCAATAACCCTTTGAGTTCTTTGCATCATGAAAGCGTTTTTCAGATTGATGTGGATGTGCTATAGATGGCTCTGTATGGAACATTTTTGAAAAGGGTTCTATATAGCGCTAAGAAGAACTGTTCTATTGTTACAAGCTTGGCATCGTAACAGAAGAAGAACCTTTTGGGTGCTATGTAAAACCATTTTCAAAAAGGTTCTATACAGAACCATCTACAGCTCATTCTGAAGAACCTTTTCATGATGCAAAGAACACTTTAATCACACAAAAGTGTCTTTGAGTGTTCATGGTGCTTTATGGAACTATTTTCTTTACTCAGAACCGTCTTTTTATGAGTGTACATCCACACAATGTTGCCAAAGGTAAGGAAACAAAGAAGAAGTAACAGTTATAATAGATGTGCACATTTGAATCAAATGCTTCACCTTTTTCCAGCTTTATTTATGCAGTTTCCTCAGATGTGGGAGACTTTAACAACTGTAAGTCCGTGACACATATTTACTGCATCCTCTGAAGCCTGTAAATGAAACCCGTTCTGATAAATACGCATGACATCACTATTTATCCATTTAACTAATAATCTGTGTTTCTATTGAGACCATATGGAGCACATTAATCTTGAGTAAACACATGCAAACCCACAGACCGAGTGAGCGGAAGGGAGAAGGTAGTTGCAGGTGAGGGTAAGGGAGAAAGACCTGGTGGATTAATGAATGTGTAGATCCACACTGTGGCTGAGATGTTTTGTCTGTCTGTGTCCACCAACCACTTCAAATGGGTTTGCATTGTGAATGATGGATTGTGAGAGATTAAAGGTCTGGAAGGATGCAACTATTAGGTTTTTCAGAAATTCAGAAAGTTGAATTACTCAGATGCACTCAAAGTGCATCAATCTTACCAACTGAACAGCTTCCAGTGACAAAACAGCTGACAAATGTGGATCCTTGGCTCTGAGATACCTTAACAGACTCAAATCTGCTGCACAGAGCTTCTACTGTACACTGAGCAAAGTGATGCATTGAATTTAATTGATTCGAATAACAAATGAGTTTTGATTCCATTAGGCAAATTACGTTTTTGTTCTTTTTATAAGTGGAAATATGTTAAATACATTACATCCTCTACAGTGAACACACTTATATTTTAATGCACAATTACTGCTTATTTACAGAGTTTCATGAAGTACATGGTGTTTAAATGTTATAGTTTTGCTAGTTGTATACAATTTGAAAGATGCAGTTGTGCCATCCATTTTATCTCAGCATGGCTATCTCTTCTCTGTCCTGGTTCCCTGAGAGTTTAGCTGTCCCAACCAAAACAAGTGCCCAAAACTGAAGACCCATCTCTTTGCAAAGCATGTATGTAGCACTAGTTCTTTCTAGGTTTCATCCCTGGCTTTTGTTTGTGGCAGCGTTTTAGCTCAAGGGTGGTTTGGAACCTAGGATACATTCTCTGAGTGGACAACCAAGCGTGTCGGAACAAAACCTCTCCATTTTTCAGTTTGAAAAAAAAAAAAAGTCTGGTTCCACTGACCTACATTGAGGTTAATGTAAGTTTTTTTCTTTTTTCCTGTAAAGTTACCACAACAGTGACAGTAGTCTGTTATTCCTTATTCATATATTTATTTATAAGATTAGTTACACATTTGACACTTCACATCTGCTCTGTACTGATTACGTTTGGACAGCGTGGGAGGGACATTATCACTGGTTTGATAAAGCGATTATCATGACTATCAGGAGATTCCCATCTAACTTATAGGATGGACTCACCAGATAATTGAATTTCAGCTGACCATTAACCAGACAGAAATGAATTTAGTGATGAATGATTAAAGGCTATTTCATGTTTCTACCACTGGCTGACCACTTACCGTCAAAAGTTTGAGGACACATTCCCAAATGAGTTTTCTCAATGTTACTGTTTCATTGAGAAATGATACCTCCAAAGCTTAGTATTTACACTATAAACGGTTATTCAAGACAATGAAAATGGTTCTGATTAGCACCAAAAATAGAACACTAAAAAGAGTTCTGCTACTGTTATGATGTCAAGCGTGTGAGACTTTTTGTTGCCTTACAAAACCATGTTCAAAAAGATTTGTGCATACGCCATATACAACATATTCTCCATCAATCTGAAGAACCACTTTTCCATACAAAGACTAATGTATGCATGCAAATGGTTCAATGGGAGTTCATGGTTCTATACAGCACCATTCTCTTTCCTGAAGAACCCTTAAAAACAAATCTTTTAAACAGCTGTTTGGTAATACTTTGGGTTATTGTCAACTTCATGTTCGACAAAGTCTCTTTTTTTTGGTATACACTCTTTACACAAAGATGCCACAAAAGGTGCTTTGAGCAAAGCCACACCATAAACTGTAAAGTTCTTTAAGGAAACAAATATAGGTCCTTTATATCACCACACAAACAACTCTTTTGAAGAACCTTGTGTCAAGAAGCTTCACACAATGTAGAGCTTCCTTATCAATTTCAGGTTTCTTCCTAGAACATTTGCATTGTTTTTTTTTTTAAACGTTATAAAGGTTCTTCACACTTACACATCTCATTTACAAAAAAAGGTCCTCTAAAGAACTTTTCACTGAAAGGGTTTTAAGAAACCAAAATCTTTAATGTGTAAACCTTTACTTTTAAAGAAGAGCCAAAAGTGGTTCTTCTCTGCCATTGTTCCCATCTTTTTTTTGTCCTTCAGAAAGGTTCTAAGAAAGAACTTTAATATGTAAACTTTTACATTATGTGTACAGTTATTAAAACTTTAAAAGATTTGCATGCGCTTTGTCTTTGAAGAGTCATGAATTGAATGATTCTTGAGGGAACCAAAAGTGGTTCTTCTGTGCCATCGCTCCAAAGAACCCTTTGTGGCCTTCAATTTTTTAATCAAAGAGCAGATTTTCCCTAAATAATGATTTGACAGCATTATTGTTAAAGGCACACATTGAAACTGGCCCAATATTTGACCTACAGGTAATTTTGGTCACCAGAGGATACTCTGCAATAAACGGTATTATTAGTTGGTGTCATGTTATCTCAAACTGACAAGGAAGAAATGCTCATTTATATTAAAACCATTTTGAAAAGCTAGGTGTCCCCAAACTTTTGACAGACATAGTGTAGCATTGTCAAAATTCTTAAATTTAGATTCCCCTCTATTACATGTTTATAATGACGCATGAAAGCAATCCATTATGTGGAACTGTAACCGACGTGATTACAACGTCAACAGTGTGTGCTCGGGTACAGGTCTGTACGTTAGCATGGTGCTAATTAAAATGTCCTTCCTCATTAGTGGCGATTGGCCTGTGTGTTTTGGACATTCTGTGAGTCCCTGGCAGAGGAACATGAGGCCAAATTTAGACATGTGTGTCACTGGTTCCTCGCCCATCAGATGGACAGCACCAACACAACAACAAAACTGGGGCAGCCATTCGTCCCCACGGACCACCGACTGCTGCTCTCACACACTCGTGTGCACACAGACACAGACACAGACACACACACATGCAGATGGCCAAAGAGCAGTTCCGGAGTTCATCTCTAGAAACTCAGAGTCTTTACTAACATCATTTATTCATAAAGGAAAAGTGTGTGAATGTGTGTGTGGGATGGGGGGTCTGGGGCTGGGATGGGGGGCCTGGGGGTGGGCTGAGATACACTAGGCCAGACTGGGATTTGGGAGTTTTTTTGGACCATACCAAAGCAAGGAACAGACGTCACAGAGGAGAGAATTAGCATGGGAGATCCAGAGAGAGAGAGAGAGAGAGAGAGAGAGAGAGAGGTGTAGGATGACTGTACAGAGCATCTGTGCCCAGTTCAAGTGCAAGACCCTCTCTGGCATAAGCATTCCCCCAGCACCCTCTCACTGGAGAGGGAGAGAGGGGGAGAGAGCAAGAGAGTGAGACAGAGAGAGAGAGAGAGAGATGGGTTGAGGGATTTTACATTTGGACAGTCAGACTTATTTCCTGATGACAGTAAATGTAACTATCAAATCATCATCAGAAAAAGCACCATTAACTCATGTTATAGTTTGTTATGTCAAAGTATTCATATCCATCAACATTTTTTCTTTACTTTATTTTCTTTTTACTGTCCACAGCTGATAATGACCTCTGACCAATGACAAATGTAGGTCTATAAAATAATTGTGAGATGAGCGTGGGTGCACATACTTTCTTATACACAGCATAAAAATGTGCCTGTAGCTCACATTGGGCTTTCTCTATATTTCTCTGTACAATGTTATTAGGAGTCATCATCCCTACATTATACCATATAGCAGCATCATTAGTATGTAATGGCTTATGGTGGCATGTAAAGGTGATATAGAGGAATTATGTATTATAATGTTACAATGGTGTAATGGTATAATGTACTATCATATTATTTTCTTAGACTGTATCTATTGTTATGTATTCTGTACCTTGTTATGGTATTGTGTGTCTTATAATATGTAGAAAAGTGATACTATATAGCGAGATTATCTCTCTATAAAAGGCTATGTATTACCCATTTCTAAGAAAGTTGGGATGTGCAAAATGTAAATGAAAACAGGATGCAATGATACACAAATCATTTAAACCTTATGTTAAATAAAAAATAGTACAAAGACAACATATTAAATGTTGAAACTGATAGATTTGTAGATTTTGAAAAAGAAAAGCTGTATCTGCCAGCAACAACATGTAATTCAGAGGTGAAGATGAAGAAACGTTCACCATTCTGTGGAAAACTACACAGACAAATAGTGGAACAATTCAAAAATAACATTTCTCAGTGAATTTCATCATATATTGCACCTATCACTAAGAGATTCAGAAAATCCAAAGAAATCTCTGTATGCAAGGGACAGGGCCGATAATCTAAAACAGGCCCACAGGTGGCACCACACTAGAAAAAGATACGATTCTGGAGCAGAAATTACTGTGTAGGCTCAAGAACAAGAGTTTGTTGCTGCATTCACAAAGGCAAGTTAATGTTCTACCATGCAAAGAGTAAACCATATATAAACAGAATCAAGAAACACTGCCTCCTTCTCTGGGCCTGAGTTCACTTAAGATAGACTGAAACATAGTGAAAAAGTGTCCAGTGGTCTGACGAATCAAAATGTGAAATTTGTTTTGGAAATTATGGATTTCCAGCAGGTTCTCCAGGATAAAGGCAGTCATGGGCTGGAGGTTAGGGATCTGGCCCTGTGACCGGAAGGTTGCCAGTTCAATCCCCAGGGCCGACAGTCCATGACTGAGGTGTCCTCGAGCAGGGCACCTAACCCCCAACTGCTCCCCGGGTGCCGTGGATAGGGCTGCCCACCGCTCCGGGCAAGTGTGCTCACTGCCCACTAGTGTGTGTGTTCACTAGTGTGTATGTGGTGTTTCACTTCACGGATGGGTTAAATGCGGAGGTGGAATTTCCCCGGTTGTGCGATCAAAAAAGTATCACTTAACTTAACTTAAAGATGAGAGGGACCATCCAGCTTGTTATCAGCGCACAGTTCAGAAGCCAAGTTCTTGTCTTTGTACTATTTTCAGTTTCAGTTAAATGACATGCAGTTCATTGCATTCTGCTTTTTATTACATTCTGCACAGCATTCCAGCTTTTTTGGAAATGGGTTTGTAGAGTGCCTTGCGATGGACTGGCAATCTGTCCAGCGTGTATCCTGCCTTTCGTCCAATGACAGCTGGGATGGACTCCAGCAACCCCCGTGACCTAGAAGGAGAAGCGGCTTAGAGGATGTGTGTGTGTGTGTGTGCGTGCGTGCGTGCGTGCATGTGTGTGTGTGTGAGTTTGTAGAGTGGCATCATCTCTACACAGTGTTATAGTGGCACATAACATCATGTCGTGGGATTATATCTATATAACATTACATAGTGGCATTATTTCTACATAAAGGCATATAATGGCATTATCTGTACATAATAGTATATAATCTACTTCCACGTACAGTATAGCATACATTTCCAAATGACCTTCCACAAACTTTCTGTCCACAAACCTGCAGCCACAGATTGACCCTTTGACTGGCCAGATCCCAATCCCAACAATATACAGTATGGGTCTCTCTGTACTTCAGCATGTAGAGTATATAGTTCTTGCTGGAAGAGGGCTTGCGACAGTGGCTTTGAAACTGGCTCCCCAGCAGGCTGGCCTTGCTTTACACGCCCGTGTGTGCCTCTTTCCAGAGTAATCCCTGTTCCCCCATAGCGCCCGGGGATCCTGCGGCCTGAACGCACCCACAACTCTGTCTGACTGCAGGGGAGAGTGCCAGTGGAGCTGATAGTTCTGCTGGATTTGATGGGCTAGCTGCATGCTAGCCATGGAAAAGGGTGGTGGGCACTTTACATATTTAGAGTAAAATTTAATATGTGTGATTCTCTCTCTCTCTCACTCTCTCTCTCTCTCTCTCTCTCTCTCTCTTACTCTCTTTTACTCTTTACTCCTCTGTTCTTCCACATTAAGGCCCAGTTTGTGAGGTTCCAAAGCTCGGCCCCCTCCCTTTTCCTCTGACGCCTTGAAGTTATAATATTTCTAGAGGTGTAATATTGCACAAATATCGAACATAAACAGGATTAGTATTATCGCGGGTGCAAGAGGGGCCCTAGCTGCCATATTCACAGTAATGCAGATAAATACATGAATATGTAAAACGGAGAGGGTGGACGGGGTGGGGGGCTCTTTTGAAGATTCAGGCACATAGACCTCCGCACTTAAGGAAACAATGACGTCCTTGTACAGCACATTAATCAAAGGGACCTCATAGAGCTGTCCAAACTTTTTGCCACATGGAAATAAAGTTTACATATAAGAAATATTCCCATATGTTGGTATTAGCCCCCCAAATACTACATTGCAAACAACCCGAGATGCATTATATACCCTCGAATTCAAAAAGATGATGGTGACTCTAATGTCGGGTTGATAGAAAAACGGAAAGCACCAACAGTTTGTTCCCCAAATGCGTTTTTTTGTTCGACACAATGAAGAGAAAATGAGTATATTTGTCAGCGGAGGCGCGGATGAAGAATGAAAAATAATTTTCTAAGAGATGGCCCCCATTCACCTCCCCTTCGCCGAATGTGGCATATCTGAGCCGCTTATTTGATCTCCGCCATGCAGATGGCCTACGCCGCTAATATCGCAACGGCGCGAGCATCGGCGGATGTACCAGGATGTTGATTTATCGATAGTGCCGAGGAAGTTAATTGCAGTGCACAAGTCTCAATCAGTCTTTTGGGAGGAATCTGGGACACAAACGCCGCAAATCCGCTATCAACAAACAAACACACGCAAACAAACATTCATATTTCACACGTTCATTTGTTTATTTGTGTTTACTAACCCCGAGATTGCACAATGTCGCTAAAATTGCCCTCCTTTCAGGATTCAATAAGTGCGGGGGGAAACATTGTCAACATGACGCCGTCTGTTTGTTTATGCCGTATTGGAATGCGTCTTTAGGAGCTGGAGTGGGTTATAGCTCTGTTATATACATTCTCATCTCCCTCTTTATTTAACTCCAATGTAAATATGCTCCTCTGTAAGTGATCTTCGACGCGTTTAAAATCATTCATCTCGATTCGAGGCATGGTGATTAAAATCAGAGGGCAAAAAAACAGCCTTCTCAGAAGTTCAGAAAAGATGGGTGGAGAACGAAGCAGATGAAGAGCTGAGCAAATGAAAAAGGAATGTCATAAGAAGAACGCCAGAAAAGGAGTGCCATATTGCTGTCTGGGTGAGCTTCTACAGTTTGTGTGCGTGTGCGAGAGCTCTGTGTTCTGTAATTGGCAGTAGTCTTTAATCTCAGCCATGTGTAGTATGCCTCCTAATGGAGTATAACAGAAAAAGCAAGGTGCTGCACACAATCCGGACACAACCAGAGACCAGCCAACACTCTCTAAAGCCAAACCCATATAAATGCCTCTCTTTTTACTAAATTCCTTTCTTTCAAGTTGTTTGGTATATACATTATATATGTTATTGCAAGTACTGCAATGTTTCCTGTATAGACAAATGCAAAAGTTTGAATATTTACAGTTAAATGATTTTTTTAATGATTTTCAGACAAAATAAGTTAACAAATCCTCTACAGGCTACAAATGAAATATGCCATTCTCTGCCAATTTTAATGCACAGTTTATATTATATATAGGTTTATATTGGAAAAAGTCCAATATAAAATGTAATAGGTATTATAGCTTTTGCACAGACCACATTTAATCTTTTATTTTTTGTGCAATGTGTTACATTCAGCAAAATAAACAGTAATTGTTGCTAATAATGCAGAAGTGTCATCTCTACAGCAGATGTTTGCATCTGACTGCATGTGTATTAAAAGCCTTGATGAAATAAATCATTTTACATCATGTTCCCAAAGGACAATATTTCCTTATTTATTTATGTTGATGCATGTATGTATGTATGTGTTTATATATGCAT
>NC_051240.1:10350971-10393471 GCF_015220715.1 Pygocentrus nattereri | reverse complement strand
GCATGTCGTTCTCAGGACTCTCACCAAAAACCAGGACCCCAGCCCCCTCCCAAATGCCACTCAGGTTACCCAGAAGCCACTGCTGTTCAGCGTGATCTGACTGCATTGATCATTATATAGACTCCCCATCAAAAGTTTGGGGACACCCACCTTTTCGATCCAACACTTTGTCTGTCAGTTTACTATAACAAGAACGTTGCGCTGTTGTCGGATGTCAGATCTCCAAAACAGTAACTTTACAGGAGAAGGAAAATATTTTAAATGTAAGTCAATGGGACCAAAGTTTTTTCCAAGTAATTTTGTATTGTTTCTTTTAGTCCATGAATTAATGAAGTTACATTACACACAATGTAAGAGCAACAGGCATTTCCAAATTATGTTAAAAACTGAAAACAACAAAAGTGGAGATACAAGGTTTTCCTCTGACAGCGATATTTTAAGGCCAAATGGGATTGCCTCACAAAGAACAAAAGTTCAACTTCCTGTCTTCAGCCACACAAAACCTAGCAAACACAGCTGCAGTCTATTCGATTAACTTTCTTCTACTTCTACTGACCAAGATACAGAGGCTCAGGCTATGGTTAATCCTTGTGTACGAGCACAAGAAAGTGTGATGTGAGTGACAAATAGTTTATCATGTTGAACATATTTAGACTTGTTTTTCAAAGAAAGCCAAAAAAAACCATCAGTATCAATCTACTATTTAAATATGCCATTGTATTGGTTCTAACTTGGCGGCAATATTGATATGATGAAAAGCATTTTTACATGATTAATGCCACAAATATTACCTCCAACAGGATACTGTCCCTGATTGGTCAGAAACCAGGCCCTGATTGGTTCGAGACCTGCTCATAATCCAAAATCAGGAATGGATCCTCTTCTGGAGCAGGTGGAGCATGTTCTATGGATCTGTCTAACTGTCGTGAGATATAAAATTCCAGAGTTAGGTTGTACTGAAGAACTGCCTGAAGATGCCTAGCTAAGCAAGAAATCCTGCTTGGTTTATTTTGAAGAAAACAGTATCACACATTTGATATTTATGACAATATTTGCTACACTGCCAAGACACACTAAGAGGAACCAAGCTTCAAAAGAAGAACCCATCGTCCTGTGGGCCACACTGGACAGTGCATTAGGAAACAAGTAGGACATGTTTACAAGTGAGAATAAACAGAGGATCATAGACACTCTTAAAAATGACGGTTAGTCATGGGTTCTTTTGGATAGTAGTTCTATATAGAACCATGGACACTCAAAAGCCCTTTGCATGACTAAACGGTTCTTCAGATTGATGGAGAATGTGCAATAGATTAACCCTTTTTGGTGCTAAATGGAACCCTTTTCAAAAATGTTCTATATATGACCACGTAAAACACATTCTCCATCAAGCTGCAGAGCCCTTACATGATGCAAAGGTCAAGCATAGGGTTCTTTGAGTGATCATGGTTCCATATAGAACCATTATCTTTACTAAAGAACTCTGAAGAACCATATTTTTTAGGTGTTTAGGAAGGATTTCTGAAATAAATCAGTGAACTGACTCTCTACTGATTGTGTTAGACATGCACAAGAAACTAGTCTGTAATCTTCACCTAAATGACCGCAAACCATTAGTTTGTACATAGATAATACAGATTTCATGTTGCATGAAAGTGCAACAACATACAGGAGCAGAGGAATCCATGTCTGCCAGTCGTCGACTAACTGAGTGGAAAAAAAGCCCCTCTGAGGCCTGTCATAGTCATGGATGAGGTAGAATGCACCATGAAGGTAACTTTGAAAACTTCATATTGGACAGACATGAATATTTATGAAAAATTAGCCTGGGTTTATTTAGCGATAGCCGACCCAGGCCGAGCATGGTATTAAGGGCCAGAACAAGAGATGAAAGGAGCAGGATCCGTCTCCCTCTCTCCCCGCCTTGCTTTGGGACACAATGGCCAACCAGCCGTTCAATTAGCCTGCCATCGCAGACTGAGTGTTTGACAGGTCTGGGCTAATTGTTAATCCTGCCATTACTGTTGCTCTGTGCAATTAATCATATAGCCCAAGCCTCTTGCTCCAGCAACCTTTGAGCGACGGAATGTGTTTCACAGAAGAGTCAGGGGCCTGGGATAAAGGTGGGACCGCATTACAATAAACATTGTTAATAAAAAAAACAAAAAACCTCTTTTTCCTCCAGTTGTCAGGTCAAGGCTGTATTTAATCTTCATTTAGCACTTAGCTTTATTTAGACTAAGCCTAATCAAGACTGTTGACTGGCTTACCAGCTGTGTGTCAGATATTTCTGAGTGGATGACACAAATGTTTTTAGAAAAATCAAGGAAAAAGAAAAATAAAAACTTCAGAGAGAGCCACTTTATGAGAAGCTAAGTCCTACACTTTGTATACCAAACCTAAAGTACAAAACCTGGGTGTGATCTTGGACTCTGAGCTCTGTTTCATCCCACATGTAAACAGTCAAGCAACTTTTTATCTTAGGAAATATTTGTAAAGGTCAGCCTTTTCTTTTCTAGAAAGAAACTTATTCATGCATTTGTTAGAGCAGAGTTGATCACTGTAATGATCTTTTTACTGGGCTTTCTAACAAACCAGTATATCCTCTACATTCTTAAAATGGTAAAAATGATTAAAGATGGTACTTTAAGGGTTCTTTAGCAATGACAATAGCTCTAGATATAGCCATGGATGCTCAAAGAACCATTTGCATGCTTGTAAATGGCTCTTTATACGGTGCGATGGCTCTTCAGATTGATGGAGAAGGCGTTGTTCATGGTTCTATATAGAACCTTTTTGAAAGCTGTCCTATGTAGCACAAAAAGGGATTTTCTATTATTATAAGCTTGGCCTCGTAGACTGTGGAAGTCAATTAACCTTTTACTAGGCAGTGAAACTCAGTGCACACATTTGAGAAGCATTTGAGAAACATATCTCTTTAACTTAGTGTTTAATTAAATTCTATGTCTCTTTGGTATTTGTCTTTTTAATTTGATCTGTGTCAATGTCTTATATGATTTTAAATTAATTAATACTCATAGGTTCTCATAGGTTCTTCTGTCATTGTTAAGTGTTATCACCTGTAAAGCCCTTTGAGCTGAAAACAAATAAAATAAAGCTATTATTAAGTGCTGACTTCAGAACAGCGGACAGTGAGTGTTGTGAGGGGTGTAAATGACATGCTGTAGCAACTGAGGAAGACTTTGGAATTCTGTGAAGTATAGACATCTGATGAAGAAATTCAACAAAGAGAGCTGGATTTTCGCTCAGTTATCAGATTTCTCAGCGCATCTAAACTCTTTCTCTGATTTCTTTCGTATTTCTCAGTCTGCGCATGTGTGAAAACAGATGGTGGTAGCAGAAATAAGCATGCAGTGTTGCCGTGAGATGCAGCAAAACACTTTCAACTCAACACTTTTCAAATCAACTACATGCATGACAAAGAGGATTTAAATATTCTTCATCTTCCAGATGATGTATGTTCATATTCTCAGGTAATGTGGTGCGATGTTTTTTAAAAGATTCCACAGCATGAAGTTTGAGTCTTATATTACGCTTTCATCACGTCTTATTCTGTGAGTTTATTGGCTGGTTGTAAAGCAGAAATCTGATTTCTGCCTGACTCATGTAGACCTGGAGTTTCCCCATTACGTGATTACTCAAGTGCATGTAAACGCGTTGATCGGATAACTGACCAAATCTGATTTTCTGGAATTATCGGATTATTAAGTGCAAGTAAATGCACTCGTTGATAAATAAGTGTACATTTCAAGAGGAGTGGACAAACTGACAGCAAGAAATCTGACAGCGATGATATCTAAGAAAACAGAAAGAAACACAAATAAGCAAACAGAATAAACACATATCAACTGTAACGACACAGAATGCACAGAACTTGTACTTTTTGCAGCATGGCTCTTATGCACATTGACCACATACACATACGCCCCCTCTCCACCCCTGAAACCGTGCGCCAGAGGCGGAAATACCGCGCCTCGTCCTTCTGCGGTAATCTGGAGCTCCGAGCGGCTCAGAGAAAAGCCTCGCGGGTCAAGCACCATTCATCATTATGTGAAGAGGCATTCGGCGTGCCTCACACAGCAGCAGCTGGCAGGGAGAGACAGAGAGAGGGAGAGAGAGAGAGGGAGAGAGAAAGGAGAGGGAGGGAGAGAGAGGAAAAAAAGGTATTCTTTGAAAGAACAGAGGGGCTAAGCAGCACAATCGTTCCTGTGAGAAGGAGAAAAAGGGGGGAAAGCCTAAAAGAACACAAGGTGCCACTGTCATGGCTGAGATGCGTGTCAAGGCGGTGATGTCATCTTTCCCTGACCTCCGGAGTCACAAGACAGCGAGCGTTCCTGGGAAGGAGTGAAGGGGCACAAAGGAGTGGCCTGTGTTAGCAAAATGCATTACTCAGCCGTGACCCAGAAATGAATTTTTCGTGTGTGTCCAAATTATGATTAATATCTGTTTTCTATCTGGTAGTTGAGGAGACGGGGGAGGCTAACAAGAGCATCCCTTGTTAACATGAAAAGGACCCCAGGCTACGTCCATTCATGGGGCCAAATTAGATGATTTGGGAAAATGGATAGGGGCCCAGAACTTTTTTTTTTTTTGTCTCTCTTTTAGGAAAAAAAAGAAGTATGGTTTGGAATGGCCTTTTATGACATGCAGATATATTTCTCTCTATCTCCGCTCAAACTGCGCATCTGTTTAAGAGAATTCCCGCGTGGTTCAATAGCCTAGGCTACCATCGAGACAAACTGTGAATCACAGCTCGTATAAGCCATATATGTTAGACGTAACACCTTCAAAGATATTCTGTAGATAATTCATATGTTGACTTGACAACATCAAACAAAGTAATTCTTTGGTACGAGTTTAGAAGCAGATAGATTTTTTCTTTCCTCAAAAGAAGTAAAGATGGCGTAGAAGCATGCGTGAGAGTCCTTGGCCATGTGTATGTGTGTTTGTGTGCGTGTGTGTGTGGGAACGATTCTCACCATTCGACAACTGTTGGGACTGGCACCGGTACAGCTTGGGTAGGAGGATTTAAAGTAAGCACCAGTGCCATAACACAAAGCGCATCCAGACTGACCATCCTTTCCAATACGCACACGCATATTTACCACCACCGTCACTCAGAAACCTTAGATCTCCATTTTGGAAAGTTTACATTTTATGTATAATTTTAAAATTATACCCATTCTGTTGAAATTTCATGATGGACAGACCAAAGGAAATGGCCCAAAATGACTCTTCATTACAAGTTTTTACCTCCTGTAAACCATTTTGGAGGTTTAGGTTTTGTTGTCCATGATGATATGATCAACACTATGGGTCGGAAAGGATGTGTAGCTGGCAAAAAGCCCTTTACTGAGAAAAAGAAATTGAGAAAAAAAAGAGAAAATTTGGAAATTGAGCAAAGAAGCTGCTGATGTTCTCAGAAAAATGGACTGACCACACCAGAGTCCTGACTGAAACCTCTCTGAATGTGTTTGGTGTCACGATTGGTTCCTCCCACTCCCCCATGTGCCTTGTTTACTTCCCGGTGGTCCATATGTTTCTTTGTTTTGATTCTCACTGTCCTGCCCCCTTGTTTTGTGACTCCGCCCCTGATTGTTTCCACCTGTTTTCCACCTGTGTCTTGTGATCCCTTGTGATATATAAGCCCTGTGTTTGCCCTGGTCTGTGTTGGTCTTTGTATGCTTGTTTTGATGTGCTGTTTGTATGCTTGTTTGATGTGCTGATTGTTGGTATGTTTGATGTATGGTTTTGTTCTGTTTTGTTTGGTGTTCGTTCTTCCAGCCTTGTTGTAGTTTTCCTGCGTTTATGTCATTATGTCTAACTTTCGTTCTGTCCGTGTTGGCCATCTGACCTTGGACTGTTCGACCACAACCCTGGATTTGCCCAAAATAAAACTCGCTCATCTCAACTTATGCGCCTCATCGCTCCACGTCACATTTGGGATTAATTGGGTTATGAAAATGCAACCAACATCTAAGACCGAACTTTGGAGTTATGGGAAAATATCCCTGCAGACTTTTTTGTAAAACTGAAACCAAAATGGCTAGAATAGTAGAGTTTAAACACAGTAAATACTGAAAAATGTGTTTTATTAGATGTTGACATTTACAGTAATGTTCTACTTCTGTTTCTAGCACATTTTGCACCTACATGTAAGTACCTAAAGTATATGTACTATGAATGCTCCTAGTCCCAGCTCAATAACTACAAACAGAACACATTACAAAGTCAGGATTCTTTTACAGCCTCGTGACATTGTAACTTACTGTTTTATTTAGTTTTCCTACATTGTCAGAAGAGTTTTGTCCTGAAAAATTGCCAAAACCAACATACAAACACACACACACACACACACACACACACACACACACACACACACACATACACACACACACACACCCTCGTGGTTTGCTGTCCACAGCCCAGCACACAAAAACTGACTCATGTTACAACAGTTTTAGTTTCCCTAAATTTTCAGGACTGCTAAATAGATGGTTCTTGTAAAGTAGCGTAATTCAGGTATTTTGTCCTCATATATCATGTATACCACCACACACACATACACACATCCACATATCCACACACGCTAACGTCCCCATCAGCAGGGCTCCTTCCCTAATTTGACTTGCTCCACAGGTGGGCAGCAGCTGCGGGCAGGCAGGTCTCCTTAGGCTCTGAGCATTCCATTGCCCTGCAGGAGCTCCAGAGGGGACAATAGCTCGGGACGTCCAGGTCTCAGGAGTGCAGCACTGGGCCTTTCTGCCAGGGCCTGGAGGTAGCAGGGTAGCAGACACTGCTCCTTTTGTCTGCCTGTCTCTGCCTTTGAGATGGGGCCTATCAAAATCCCCCCTCACCCCTCACATGACTCAAAGAAAGCCTTGTGTGTGTCACTGGTGTTTTTTGAGGCCAGTTCCTTTCTGCCTCGTTCACAGTGGCACAGGCCGAGCCAGGGGCTTGGAACGGGCGACATGCCTCTTTTCCACAGTCATAAGTAGTAAATAACTCATTCATAAAGCCATATTGTTACACAGCTTCTGGTTGGTTATATTTATCCATTATAAAGCCTGTGTCTTGGAGTCAGTCTGGGGTCCAAGCACTGAAATAATACCACAATAAACTCCTTCATCAAGCGGCTTTGTTTTTAGGAAACTGGCTGAGACTCAAAATGGGAACACAATGTTCATATTCAGTTGTTAAAAAAAAATACAAACATGAAGATTGCTGTGAAAAATTGTTTAGACACAAGCAGATATTTGATTAATCTTGTTTTCTATTGCCAACTATGTCAAATTTGGCTTGGGGCACATCAACACAAGGTCATAAAAATCAAGGTGCCAAAAAAGTTCTCAGCACAGTGCTACATAAGAACCTCGTTTGGTTCCCAAACACACTTACAATGAATGGTTCTTTAGAGAAATGAGATATCTGAATGTGAATACCTTTAAGGTTCAAAGAACTTTTACAAAAAAGTTACAAATTTGTCAATGGTGTAAGACTACCTTTAAATGCCAAATGAGTTCCTTAAATGAGTTTTAGAGGTCCACTACATTCCCACATCAGAGCACATATAGTCAATGCAACTTTTAAAAAGTTTGGACACCCCTGGACAAATTTTTGCTAAATGAAAATAAGAACAATTTCTATACAGAATACAATTAATGCATAAGTACTGTTTGTTTTTCTGAAATTAAGTTAGTTGTAAAAAATAGAACACAACATGTAGCCTGTACAAAAGTCATGATGTATTTTATATTTTAAATATTTTCTTCCCCCAAAATCATATAAATCAAAACTTTGATAAACTTACAGAAGAATGCCATATCTAACCTTTATCCCTGTAAAGGGAGATACTAACTTATATTCACAAAAAAAAAAAAAAAAAAAAAAAAAAAAAAGTATGTGATTTGATTGAACCAGGGGTGTCAAAATGACCTCTATATTCCTTAAGGGTTTAATAAATACACCTTTGAGGGTTACGACCCCCCCCAAAAAATAAGAGTTGAGTACCTTTTTTCCTTGGAGTGTGGAATTGAATTCTAAGTGAATTTTAAGCAATAGCAATAATTTGCAGAATCTTTTGGCTCACATCACAATAGAGTTACGTAGAAATATCGCACTGAGTTATTAAGTTATAGAGTTATTAAGAAGTCTCAATTTGACTGTAATATGACTTTTAACCCTCCATTCTTTCACCCTTTGTTTTAGCAGAGGATAAAAAACACAGAAAGAAAGCAAGCAAGAAAGCAAGAGACAGAAAAGTGGACAGCAATTGTATCTCTGAGAGATGTCCTGCAACCATCTGAGCAGGCCTTCACTGATTCAATGGCCACCTTGACCTTTGACCTCTCTCCTCAGGGACTCATCTAGGTCAAGTAACAAACACCTCAGCGCTCCACTAGACCGCTCCCTTTGGAGAAGCATTAGTAATTATTTAATACGAAATCAAGCTTCAGCCTGTCTGATGGTTTTGGCATCCCAATCTCATTTAATCTCCCTTAATGTGCCATTCTAACAGTTCTTGATTGCGGCATAGAGGAATGTTGACATGCATAACTATGACAGAGAGTGAGAGGCTGTGGGCGATTTAATTCCAGCCATTGTTGTTTATATTAACTGCTGCTGATTAACCACGATGAGTGGTGCATAAATATGTTTTGTAAAAATATGCATCTAAACAGTTGATAGTGGGGTGCTGATATGAATCTGTTTGTACTGCGGTTCCGGTGAAAGCCATGAACAAGGTCATGCAAAAAGTTCTGAATGAAAAAGGGTAGAACAGGGTTAGGAGTGGTTTTGTGGTAGTTACTTTTTGAATGTCCTTGTTTGCCGCTCATACAAATTTCAAGCAGTTTTCATGCTTTTGTGTAACTACCAACAAATTCATTGCAACCGAATGTTTGTCGGCGAAGTGTTTGCATATGTTTGTTTGACAAAGGCATGAGGCCTACAGATTATTCACTGTCACCTGCTAATATGCTGCCCCCCCCCCTCGTTTTGAGTAGCCGCCGTCTTTGCTCAACCGAAACCGTCGCAAACAATGGTGACGGCAAACAGCAGCAGAGAGCAGAACCCTGCGCCGCAGTGATTTTACCCCGAAACAGTTGGATGAAATTGTCGGAGACTTTGATTTGCTTTTTCACCCCCCAGAAGAGTGTGTTGGTTGCCAGTTGAGTTTGGACGGACTCATGCCTCGGTGACCCTGGTGGCACAAGCCCCCCCTAGGCTATCATTGCGGAAAGCGCTATCGTACAACAGAGCGAGCTCGCTGGAATTGGCTTTTGGCAGACCGTGCAGCGAATGGAAACATTTCGTGACTCTGCGCTCAGTTTCAGGAGGGCCCGCCATACATACTAATGCTCTAGCAGTGCCCCCTTTGCACCTGATCTGCCAACAAATGGCAGACTTCAGAGTTCAGAAAGTTTGTGTTTTTATGAAGAAAGACTTTTACTTAAAGCAATAGTTTGGAGAAAATGTATTTTTCTTCTTTTGTGATATAAAAAAGGACAAAATATGGTTGAAATCTAGACTTTAAGATTGTACTACTCCTGTTTTTAGCTATGCAATGTAAAGGAAGAACAGGGTTGGTTGGCAAGGTGTTAACTTCTGAGGGAACTCTCATAAAAATGTAGCATATATATGACTCACATCTGCATTTTTGTCATTTTTCCACTTTTAACCTAATTTGAAAATACCTGTTGCCCTTTACATACGTTCATAAATTTCATGGAGAATGGACAAACAGAAATTTCCCCAAATGACATGGAAATACTTCTGGTTCCATTGACTTTCATTGAAAGTAAAGTATGTTTTTTCATTCCCTTCTAAAGTTACCATTTTAGAGATCCAAGAAAAGCACCAATATATTCAATCTCATAGAAGTGGCCATACCTTGGTATATGACTTGAAAAGCAGTGACACGTAATGCTAGCTAGCTAACACAAAGTATTTGAGTTGTGGCTTGATGTGAGTGAGGTTGGTTGGCACAGGAGTCAGCCTGCCCACGTCAAAGGTTATTGCCTTGTTTATTTTAAATGATATTTTATTCAAAAAGAAAGATTTGTTTATAATGTATTGTGATGTTTTAATATAGGCTAATGAAAGAGCAAGATGGTAAAAGTGGCTCATTACATTTCCTTTCCGTTCTTCAATGCAGTAATGCTAAACCGTATAACAATAAATAAAGTTGAATTGATTGAGAAACGCACAGTTGCTATTGAACTCTTATCTTTGTGGTTTGGTTTAAATGAAAAGCTCAGCTTATTTGCTTCCTACAAAATTCAGGCTTCGACACCCATGTTAACTATGCAATGCAGAAGAGCTTTAGATGATGAGGTATAAGCTGCTATTAGTTGTTGGCTACATTAGCCTCACAGTGTAAAACTAAAGAAGCAAACTTTAGACGCTAATATGTTTTTTTGACTGCGGTTGATGTAAAGGGGAAATCTGTATATTCGTTTTTTTACAGAATTATTCCTTATAACTGTGAGACCATAAGTGGTTTAATTAGTCAACGTTTCACTAGAACAAGCGAAACATATGTGCACGCACACAAAGCTACAGTGTTAAGCACCCAATTATGGATATCAAACATCTCAGCAATATTGCATCATCTTGAGAAGGGACCCGTTTTATCGCCGCAAAAACAAAAATATTTTTGTCATTATGGTGCGGAGGCAGCTGCCTTGAGAAGAGCAGGTGTTTACTTAAAAACATGCGTCTCTCTGTTGCTGCCCTACATATTTTACCCACGCTGAGGTAAAAGTTGCCACAAATTACTCACAAATGCCATCAGTCAGATCTGCGTATGTGTGCTGTTGTAAACAGCCCCTGTCAGAAAGGATGCCGAGTTACCTGTGGCACCACTCAACACACACACTTCCTTATCTGCTCTGATGTTTTGATGTCACCCAACGTTCCTCTCCAGGCACTAAAGCTGTTGTAAGTAAACCCAATCAAATCTTTTTGAAGTAGTCATCTACGCGCGAGTCTGTCTACCTTAATGCTAAATAATTAGCGGCGCGCGCGGCGGCTCACTGGGGTTCGTACCTCGGGGCCACACTCGCTCTTCCTCACTTTGATCATTACGTTAATTAAATCTGTCTCTCGTGACAGGCTGGCGGGGGTGAGGGAGAGAAAAAACAGGTAGGTGTGAGGAGCACCTCGGAAACCTAGGGAACACCTGGTGAGCGCTAGTCATCAATCTGTCATCGGCAGCTCCGGAGAGCGAGAGTCGAAGTCGCCGCGGCGATCACAGGGGCCCAAGCTCCTTGGAACCGGAGATGCAGACGGCTAGCCTCGCCGGTGCCCGCGGAGATGAGGAGTCACGTCGTCAGGCCTGGGTGTCAGTCAAAGGCACGACAGGAGCCTGGGGTATGAATTAACCACACGGAGCAGGAGATGTGTCAAAAGAACTCTCAGTCGTTGTCACACGCGCATTCCTGTTTTTATACCTTGTCTGGACATGGGGTCAAACATGAGCCCCTTATGTTTTACACAGATGGAAATGTAACTTAGGAATGATGTAATAAGACATTTCTAAGCCTAAAACATCCTAACACAAATCTAAACTATAGCCAAGAAGAAAAGTGTTTACCCTTTTAGTTTGAAACAGTAGAAAAGATCCTATATGATGCTTAAAATGCATATCATTAACGGAACCATTTTTGGGGCAATATACATCCATTTTTGAATGGTTCTTTAAAGAACTATGCACAAGAGATTCTCCACGATGAATAAGGAACAAGGTAAAGAACAAGGTAACAAGGTCAAGAACCATTTAATCATTGAACGGTTCTTTGAATAGCCACGGTTCTGTATGCAGTACCGTGCAAAAGTCACCGTTGATTTGGTACTTAAATTCCAGTAAAAATGACCAGTAAATGAAAACATAATTTGTCCTGTTTAGCTACGTTGCCTTTCTTACAGCTTCTGTTCTTTTCAGCTTTTAGTTCCAGAGGAATATTTTTCTCACAATCAAGCCATTTCAAACACTTTCAATCTTGTTAAGGTCTGGACTCTGGGGCGGTCAGTCCATTGTTTAGCGCTGGGGTCGGCAACCCAAATGTTCAGAAGAGCCATTTTGTCCTCTCATCAAAACTCAAACCACCTTGGGAGCTACATTTTATGTCCATTTTACCATCTTGGTTGTAAATATGTCTCAGGATGTGCTAATGTTCTAGTATAGGCTCAAAAATATCATACAAATGAAAATGCAGACTTACTTTGTTCTGCTTTAAGATTCAGCTCAGCTATAACTTTTCTCGCATCTCCAGCAGGAAACTTTTCCACAAAAGTTAAGAGTTTCTTGTTAAATGTCTCTCAATGTTTATTTTTTTTATGAGGCTGACAGCTTTTCATTCACCAGCTTCTTTTTCAAATGCCAGAATGCAACTGCTGTTCCACTTAAGGAGGAACAGGGAAATTCGAAGGAGAAGCTGGCAAATGAGAAACTGACTTCAGCTTTTGATAGTTTTTACTGTTTGACAGTTTCTTGTTGCAGTTTAAACGTATCAAGACACCAGCTGGAGTGATTATAAACACAAATAAGTCCGTCCATCTACACAGATTGGCAAGATTGTTGTCGTTGCAATGGTGACCAGCACATTGTGTGCCAATCTTTAGGGTTAACAGGTGAATTAGCAGTTCTACATTAACTCCAGCAGTTAAGGCAGCTTATTGTTTAAACTGTGTTACAATGATCAGCAGAATTTCCATCCCTTGAATTTCCCCTTCTTTTGATAAATAATCTCCTCAGACATATCCCCTGGCTGTTTTGACGGGATAATAAATGAAAGGTGGTCTCTGGCTGTTGCTCAGTACTGCTTAACCGTTGCCTTTACTAAATAACCCTCGAAGAACCCACTTTTAGGCATATGGCTTGCAAATAAGTTCTTGGGTTGGTTTTTCTCTGATTTTAAGACATTATCAGGACATTTTTGGCCTGACAATGTACAAAAACACACACAGACACACACACACACAGAGAATTCAGTCAGCCAAGGTGAGGTCAGTGAGGCGAGGATTTAAAAGGGGAGGGAAATTCTCTAGGTGTCAATTAAAGCTGAAGCATTATAGTCCAAAACCTTACAAGACAGAGGTAGAGAGAGTGAGCAGTGTGGTACCAATCATGAAATGTTAACATCACTGCGTTCCAGTCAATGACAAGGTAGTTTAATGATGCCAGATCTCCATCGCTTTGTTGCACAGCAGCATAAAGGATCACAGTGGTTTAGCGCCCCTTTAGTGAGACTCGGGAACACCTTCCTCAAGTTAATAACACTTAACGCTGCTCCCTGATAAGTGCTATTAATATTTCACCGGACTCTTTAACAGAAGTAAGTTAACAGGGTGCTGGTTTAAACAGTGCTGTGATGGATCTGATTTTAAGTGGTGCTGTTTCATTTCTAAGCTACTGCAGTCAAACAGTGGGCTTAGCAGGCAAAGTCTGGAGAAGCTCACTCTCCTACAGGAAAACAGATTCACAGCTCTTTCAGCTCCCGAATGCCCATGTCATCCATATTACCAGGGAAGAGAAGCGCATAACTTGATTTTTGCACACATTTATTCTTTCACTCAGTCAGTGGTTCCAGGAAAGACCTTCATTTGGTACATAAGCTTTACGTCATGTGGTGGTTCTTTCAACTTTAAATAGGTTCTTCACATTCGCCCGGCAATTCGACCCGATAGGTTATAGAACTATCAGTTGAAAGGTTCCTCATGGAACCAAGAGTCATTCTTCCACACCACTAAAACAGGGGTTCTTTAAGGATTCTTTAGTAAAGGCATTAGGAAATGTTTAAATGCAATTTTTGTCCCTTGCTTTGTTCTAGTCAATGGAAAACCTGCTGTTAATTGTTCTTTATGGAAGATTTCAAGTTTATTATTACAAGTCAGAGAATGATTATTTTAACTTTATTGAATCTGTTTAAGGTTGCAGAGCGTGCAGGGCAGGGGTGTTCAGTCCTGGTCCTGAAGAGTTCAAATTCAACACACCTGGCTCAAACAGCCAGATGCACCTGAAGGCATTGATTACCTGGATTGGGTGTGTTAGATTAGGGTTGGAGCTAAACTCTGCAGGGTGGAAGATCTCCAGGACCAGGAATGGGCACCCCGATCTCTCCAAAAAACCCTTTGAGATTCCCTTTGGCACCATTTTTATTAAAAGTGTGTAACTCAGTTGAAGGAATTTGGTTTGATGAATTGATTGATTGGGCGGCAATGGGACTGATCACATGAGAAACCCATCATTCCTAATTAATTTGACATCAGAAAGACACATGAAATGACATGCAAAACATGTACAACCCCTGATTGCTACAGCAGTTTTGAAAATCAACAATGAAGATAACAGAGCATTTTTATATGAAACATATGGGTATCATATTATATGCAAATGCTTTTCAAGGCAAATTTAAGAAAAATTGAGAAAATGCCCCCAGACACACATAGACTAACCAAATATTCACAAAGCATTCTGTAAATGATCAATAAAGGTTCCATGACTTGCACCAAAAGCTGTACAATACAAGTAAATACAACAGGTACTCATCATCATGCTGAAGAACTATTTAAGCATCCAAGTGAGTCTTTGAGTTATTCTATATATAATATAGAATATATTATTTTATATTATATTATATTATATTATATTATATTATATTATATTATATTATATTATATTATATTATATTATAACATTCTACATATAACCATTGTGCTTACTAAAGACCCTCACACACTAAGGAACCTCCCACCATTTTTTAAGGTGGGAGGTTTTTCATTCACTCATTCAGTCAGCCACTCTCCTTCACTGTACAAACAATGTAAATGTACCCTCAAAGGTACAAAAACAGTTTTAAGGTTCAACTTTACACCATGAACCTTTTCATAACCTAATATTACATAACATAATAATAAAATAAAAACCTGGAGGCAAGATGATGTGTGTGGAGTCAATACAACTTATATAATTTGAATGGAATATGGTACAATTACACTCACCAGCCACTTTATTAGGTACACCTTGCTAGTAAAAGGTTGGACCCTCTTTTGCCTTCAGAACTGCTTTAATTCTTCATGGCAGACTTTCAACAAGGTGTTGGAAACATTCCTCAGAGATTTTGGTTGGTTATTTGAGTTACTGTTGCCTTTCTATCATCCTGAACCAGTCTGCCCATTCTCCTCTGACCTCTCACATCAACAAGGCATTTTCGTCCACACAACTGACCGCTTACTGGATATTTCCTCTTTTTCTGACCGTTCTCTGTAAACCCTAGAGATGGTTGTGCGTGAAAATCCCAGCAGATCAGTAGTTTCTGAAATACTCAGATCAGCCCGTCTGGCACCAACAACCAGGCCACGTTCAAAGTCACTTAAATCCCCTTTCTTCCCCGTTCTGATGCTCGGTCTGCACTTCAGCAAGTTGTCTTGACCACCTCTACACGCCTAAATGCATTGAGTTGCAGCCATGTGATTGGCTGATTAGCTATTTGTGTTAACAAGCAACTGAACAGCAACTGTATTAGGTGTACCTAATAAAGTGGCCAGTCAGTGTATGTTCCCTGACTTAAGGTACTGAGAAGTACCCTTGAGGGTACCACCCCAGTGAAAGTGGGTACTGCCCCAGTGACAGCTTAGTACTTTTACTTCCAAGAGTGTTTAATTCTAAAGATATTTTAACACAAACCTTTTCAGTTTTTGTGCTTGAAAGTGTTTAATGACAAGAACTTTTCATTCACTTTTCAAATTTTGCTAAACTTTGCTGTTTGCTTTTAAAGAGATCAAGCATTCATCTTATAAATGTAAAAGCATAGATGGTCAGAGAGAGAGAGAGCGAGAGAGAGAGAGAGAGAGAGAGAGGATGCTAGAAATGCATCTTTCAAGCCTCTTTGATTTGCATCATTAACAGTTTTGGACGCTAAAGTCAGGTCTAGTTGTGTGCTTGGACATGGATCCCAGCTGGATCTCTTTCTGTGTGTCGGAAGTTGAAGATGTTTCGAAAATTGCAGCGATTATAGTGTTCACGTGCCATTGGAGTTTTACAGCCAAGAGCAAAGCGTTTCTAAAGCCAAAGCAGTCCAATAAAATAAAACTGGCGAGAAGTGGACATCTTTTCATTGACCACATGGTTCTCTTCAGCATTTTATTATCATGGAAATCGATGGCATTTTCTTTTTTCCCCTGAATAATTTTTCTTTGAACTCATTTGTTTTTCTTTACCTAATTTTAATAAATGGTCACAGAGAGGGGAATTGTAAAAGTTTTACTGATTGCAACATCCCCCCCACTAAATGTCTCATTTACTAGTGAGGGATTCTGGAATGAAAATATGCATACTTTCTTGGTGGAATACATCCTCTGGAGAGGCAAAGCAGAAACACTTCCTATTGACTTGTGAAGCACATTTTTTCATATCTTCCTCTGATAATCAAGATGTAATCCAACACTTTGTTTCTCAAGAATGATAGGAAGAAAAAAACTTTCTTGTACTACTTTATTGTACTTTGATGTGATAAGATTTTGGGTCTCACTACATCTACATATGTTCAAAGTGGTAACAAACTATCTGTGGAAACTCTTGATACTGAAAAGTGGTTTGGGTTAGGATTAAGGTAAGAATTTAGACAACGGTTAGGGCTAGGACCAGGGTGATAGTTGGGATTAGGTTTTGGGTTGAGGTTAAGGTGAGGATTAGGATTAGAGCTAGGTTTAGAGTTAAAAGAAACGGTTCAGTTTACTAGATATTTTGTTAAATGTCATCTGAAAGTAAAATAAGTATCTATAAAGCATCTAAAGTGGACTATCCAAATAAATAATCAGATTTTGTACCATTTTGAACCATTTCTATTGGTTCATTCCTCATAAAATATTCCCATAATGTAAACACAATGTAAACTATAGTTTATGAGGCTTTTGCAACATTGAATGAACTTTGGAAAGATAGGGATTGTAAAGTATTTAGGTAAAGGGCTCTAATTGAAAGAGACATGCTGTTTGATTGCAGGCCTCTCCAAGTTATGCAACAGCAGCATCTGATCGGCTAGAGACTAAACATGAAGGTTCATCTCTTCTCCATATGCAGACCTCTTCATCATTCCTGTGGCAGTGAGAAAAGATTATCTCCAGAGATGATAAAAAAAGGATACCCTGCTCGCACCACTGACACAGAAATGTTCAAAGCCATGTGGCGGGGCTGCTTCATCGCCATCCAGCGCCCACTTCAAACGACAGCACAATGCAGCCTAGAGCCTTAATGAAAAAGACTGAGAGCAGGAAGTAGGCTCTGTTAATGCCTTTCTTTCCAGACTCGGCTACCTTTGCCAGGCCCTCTTGCCTCACCTCTCAACACGGCATCAGTTGCCCAAAAGCTTCCCAGATCCCAACACCCCCCCTCGGTCTTCAAACGAACCAGTCGCGAATGCTTTTTGAAAATCACAAGATATTAATTTCCTTTCTGGAGAATAGGACATTCCACTCACCCGGTCTTCCTGTCATCTGCAGGCCATGAATGTGTGCAGTTATTTATAGAGCAAAGCCCTGCTCTTCTCCACAGGAAGCCCAAGCTTTTGATGGGCATCCAACAATGCTCAGGTGATTCTGATTAAGAAGAAACCGAGTCCTACAGAACATCAGAGAAAGCAGTCACTGATGAAACGGGACAGTTAAGCAGTGCTGGTCACTGATCTTTCCTTGAATCAGAGGTCAGATTTAAGAAAAAAAGTAAGCTTAAATAGTTTCAAAGTTTATTTTTACTTTTATTCCATTTTTTGTACCATTACTTTATCATCATAATGTCTCGTAATTCTTATTTGTTTACATGAGGAGGTAAAAACGCAAAACACAGTAACAAGAAGTGTTTCTCAGTGCTTTGAGTCTCGTCTGAATCCGCCATGTTAGTATATGTTATCTGTTTTTAAACCAAACCATAGACATAACCCTAAACTGGATTAATCCCATGCTTTAAAATGAACTATAGAAATAACACCAGGTTGTATTATTCCTGAGCAAGAAAACAAACCAAAGAAATAACCCCAGTTTCAATTATTCCCATGCTAAAAAACTATAAAAACACACCAGATTATATTAATCCCAAGCTTTTAAATGACCCATAACAATAACTCATGTCATATTCATCCCCTGCTATAACATGAATGCAAGAAATAACCCCTGGATATATTAATCCCGTGCTATACAACAAACTGTCCAAAGGACCCCAGTCTATATTGATCTTGTGCTAAAAATAACACCAGGTTATATTAATCCTGTGCTGTTAAGTGAATCATAGAAATAACTTATTTCATGTTATCCCCATGCTACACAATTAACTGTAAAAAATAACCCCAGATTATATTAATCCTGTGCTGTACAATAAACTATGGAAATAAAACCAGGTCATATCAATCACCTGCTGTAGAATAAACCATAGAAATAACCTCAGATTGTATTAATCCTGTGCTCTACAACAAACTATAGGAATTTTTTTTATATCATGCTCTTGTCACGATTGGCCCCTCCCAGTCCGGTCCATGTGCATTTGTTTGGGTCTAGTTCACATGCTCTTTGTTTTGGTTTCCTAGTCCGGCCCCTTGTTTTGTGACCCCACCCCTGATTGTCGCCACCTGTTTTCCGCCTGTCCCTCGTTATCCCTGTGTTTTATAAGCCCTGTGTCTGCCCTTTGTTTTTCGCTGGTCTTTGTTTGTTTGTGCGGTTTCTTGGATGTACTGTCGAAGTGTATGTATTGTTTGAAGAGTTTTGTTTATTTCTGGCCTGTTTGGAGCTCTGTATTCATTTTGTCATGCCTGTCTGTCCTGCTCTCCATATTGGCCATTTGAACCTGGACTATCTTGACCCTGATGTTGGATTTGCCTATAATAAATCTCACTAGTCTCCGCACATGCGTCTGCTGCCTCATCGCTCCCCCGCGTCACAGCTCTAAAAGAAGTATTGAAAGAAACCCAGGTTATAGTAATCCTGTGCTATAGAGGAAACTGTAGAAAGAATCTCAGGTCATACTAATTCTTTGCTATACAGCAAAATATAAAAATAATCCCAGGTTATATTAATCATGTGCTATAACAAAAACTATCAAAATAGTCTTAAATACTTCTCTAAATCCCTTACTTTAAATAGAACTATTGAAATCATATTTCATGTGCTATAGAGCCACATATAGAAATAATCCCAGGTTATATTAATCTTGTGTTTAGGAATAAATAATCACATGTTAATTTTGTGCTATAGAAAAAAATGTATAGATATGATCTCAGGTTGTGTTAGTTTTGTGCTGTAGAACAAACTATAGATATAATCCCAGGTTATATTTTTTGTGCTTTTGAGAAACAATCCCAGGTTATATTATTTCTTAGATCAAATTGTAGAAATAATCCCAGGTTATATTAATTCTGGGTGAATGGCTATGTCACTACATATTGGACAGAAGCCCTCAAAGAAGCATTTACTTGCATTCTCTTCATCCCAAATAGAGCTGATATGTATTATCTTACATCAAGTGTACGACAAACATGAATCCTGTTTTTAAGTCTGATGGATGTGCCATTGAATCACCGTAAACTTTGAGTGGAGGGACTACAGAAGTGTAGTGAGGAAGTTTAAAGCATTGAGAAAGTATTGAACAGCAACTAAAATTGCTGGAAGGAAGTTCTCGAGTGTCTGAAATTTGCCAGATTGGGTTTAAGTACAGTAAAACACACATAAACATAACTCATTACTGCTTCATGTATTCCTGCTTAGCATCTAAATGAACATGACGGGAAACCTGATCCTGGATGAACACTTTTAGCCTCAATCGCTGTATAAATACTGACCCTGGAGCCCAAGAGATAGATAAAAAAGGGCAAAAGAGATAGAGAGAAGAAGAAGAAGAAGAAGAAGAAGAAGAAGAAGAAGAAGAAGAAGAAGAAGAAACCCTTCCATTGAATATTCAGTTTGATTAGATGCACAGTCTGTGGTTGATTCCTGACCTACTTGAAAGTTATTAAACGTATTCTCATGTTTCATCGCTTTAATAAACAAGATTTTTTTTTCCCATGATGAGCCTCTTCAGCGAGATGTAGTGCTGATGGGAAAACACATCAGTGTGTGTGTGGTTGTGTTGGTGCATGCTTTTGGGTGTGCAGCTTCCGTACGTTAGAAAGTAAGGCAACGAGGCAGGTAGAATCATCTGGTGTGTAGATACATTATTGCACTGCTCACTGGGACACTGGAGTGGAGTTTGCACAAAACACAAATCAGAGCCAAGTCAGATTTGAAGCACTTTCATCTTCCAACTCCAACAAGTATCTGCCGCACGTCCAGAATTATGGCCTTATGGCCTTATGATTTGCTGTACGTAAAATATTGCCTTGAAATTCACATTTTTGGCTGATATAAAGTACAAGCCCCACCCCACAAACAAATAAATAAAAAATGAACAGCAAATACATAAATATGACACAAAATAAAAATTCAATATGCATATATATATAAACCCAAAGATTTAATAAAAAAAAGTGCCTAAAGTTGTATTCCAAGACTACCTATCAGTTTCTGTTTGATATAATGATTTTTTACAAAGAACAAAAGCTGCTGTATAAAGTAAAACCCATAGTTTTTATTTAAAAATAGTATTCATCAAAATATGGCATGTATTTATATATATATATATATCTTATAACAATATAATTGGCTAAATTTGTTGTTGCAGCACAAAGCCAAAAACAATGTTGTTGCAAAATAAAAATTACTATTGTAAGCTATAAAATATCAGAATAGAATCTGAATAGTCATTTTTTATTGTTACTCTGATCAAGCATATCAAAAACAAACCTTTCCATAGTAAGACTGAAGTTCATGCTCAGTGGGTGTGCACACTCCATCTGAAGCTGTTGCATAGCATCCACCAATAAAGGCAGCATGGAGCTTCTTTTACACAGTGATGGGAAATGTGATAGCACACTACATTTAATGAATTAAAAGAGACAAATTTGATATGATATGATAGGGTTAACATACCCCATGATGCTCAGCTGCTGGATTGGCTGGAATGCATTGGTACCTGCTAGCGTGGTAATGCTGCAAGTGTACTTGGTGACCTCCTTCTTTAAGTGTCACATACTGTAGCTCAGAAGATGTTGTTAGTATAGAGGATTATCACATCCTATGGCCAAGTTTGTTATGAAAGTGGGAGGGGGGAGGGGGCTCACTTTAGCAACACATTCTTTTAGGTCACAGTAATTTTAACCAAAGATAACTAATTGTCCTGTGCAAACATTTGACTAGAAACCACCAAAGGAATCTATTGCACAAACATATAATTCAAACTCATTTTCAGGGGGCCATAAACAGTTTGGAAGAGCTACAGGCTGGCCTGCGAATCAAAGGGAGGGGTTTATAATGAAAAAGTGTGTGGTTATGGGGTCAGCCACACTTAGCCTGGCAGACTGAAGAAAAGCCTGGGAATGGAGCAAACACACACACACACACACACACACACACACACACACACACACACACACACATACACACACACACATATACACAGAGTTTTAAAGCCAACAACCTCAACTCTAATTTAAACACACATCGGAACCTGGGACGAGGTCCTGTCAAACAAAAAAAATGTCAACAGAAGAGAGAAAAGTAAGAAAAGCATCTGTTGAAGGATAAAACTGTGAGAGAGAGAGAGAGAGAGAGAGAGAGAGAGAGAGAGAGAGAGAGAATTGTAAACTCTCAGAAGAGGAAAGCTTGAGAGGACCATTTCATCCAATACCAGCTCACCTCCCTAAAAAGATGAAGTGTATTAACAGCACCAACTCTAAGATGATGCTTGGGTACAGTAAGTCTATATATTGCAACAATATTCAACCTTGAAAAAAGAACCTTGAAAATTCAACCTTGAAAAGAAGTCCGCACAAATAACACATAAATGAACAGTATACATGACCTATATTGAGTCTAAAACCATACCTGAGAATAGTATCTAAAACAAAAGCCTGATGCAATTTGGAATCAATCATTTCTCTGCAAAATTCCTAGTAAAATTCTGTTTAAAGTGCAGATTCAAAAGTGGGCCTAAGGTTTTATTACACACCCCTATAACCTAAGAATAGCTCAATCCATTTGTATTAAAGTCCCGGTAGTTATGTAATAATATGTCTTATTACATAGTATATAATGAGCCTGGGATTTTAGGGGTTAAATACATGAGGAGATATATTATTATGCTTTGAATTTGATTAAAAGTTGTCGTATGCATAGTTTTGTTTGGTGGCAAACCATAGTTTTGCTTTTTTTCCCTTTTTTCATTCTTTGAGATCAAAATAAACATAAATAATCTGAAGGACAGATTGAAAGTTGTCAATACAGGCCATAAATGAACTGTGCATGTAATTATTGTGTAACCTACTAATAATAAGCATGTAATTACAGAATTTCATTTGTATACAATAGCAAAATCAAACCATTACCTCTCAACTTAAACCTGCCAAAGGACAGCAAATTAACAGCCAAGTAAATAAGCAATTTGGCTAAATCTGACACATGCATGTCTTAAAACCATGTTGATTCACCACATGCTTTATGTAATTTACAAATAAAAGTAATATCTCATCATGTAAGTGTTCTTCTACAGGTTAAACTATCTCATCTTGATGTCTTAAATGATATGAATGTCATTCACCCATCCTCTGAGTCAAAGATCTCTACAAAAAAGCTGCGCCTTTCCAGAAAAAGGTGAACACATTAGTTTTCTGTAGAATTGACTTCACTTTGGATTTGACCTTGAAACTATTGGTGCCCCATTTCTGATTCCAGGTCAGCATGTGCATATAGGTTTCTTCTCCGCCTCCAGCCATAGGTCTTGCCCCAGATGTAGGTGTGCTTATGGAAAAGTACCACCCATTCGCCTGTGGGGAACGCCAATCACTCATTGGTGAGACCTGTGGTGCTAAAAGTTGTTTTGAGGACAAAAATTGGTCCATCGTTCATCACGATATCCAACTTTAACCTGCTCCTTTAGGCTTTATGGTTATTTCAGCCTTTATTCTTCTCCTTTAAGAATGTGATTTCTCAAAGCAGTTGCACATAAAATACCATTTTGGGTGAGCATGCAAATTTATAAGAAAGGACTTCACACTTCAGGTCCCTTGTATCATTACTGTGATGAATCAAATCAGTAATCAGCCCTTATGG
The DNA here is from genome assembly GCF_015220715.1 of Pygocentrus nattereri. Taxonomy (NCBI): domain Eukaryota; kingdom Metazoa; phylum Chordata; class Actinopteri; order Characiformes; family Serrasalmidae; genus Pygocentrus; species Pygocentrus nattereri. Next base: position 10,370,260 of record NC_051240.1, on the reverse strand, counting down.
AGCTGCTATTGCTTGTTTGGAAACTATTGCAAGACATTGTGCTTCTTGTACATAGTGATAAAAACATGATAAAGCTTCAGTTCCATATGATGGTCCATCTTACTCTGGCCAGTGTGGACACAGCTTCACCATTCCCGGGGCAGATTTTGATGAGTTAATGAGGAGAAATTGAGCATGTGCCCATCAGTGATATGGGTAAGACAGGGTTAAAGGGAGCTGTATGGTCTCCAACGTCATCTGAATGACTGATATAAATCCTAGAAGAAAGAGGGAACGCTGAGGACAGTTTGGATACACCACGGCGAGAAAGAGAGATGGCGAGTCCTGCAGTTCCATGGAGGTATCACTTAACATTCCTGTATAAACAGTTTCCTGTTCGCAAAACCCCTGTTTCCCACTCTTCTATTTAGAGTCGAGGCCGAATTCCCAAGCTCTATTGTTTACCGCGAATAATAACATGTAACGATTAATCACGAAGCCGCGCTTCTTTACGGCATTTTCCCATAAACTTCAACTGCACGAGAACAAACAAAAGCCAACACATTTCAGTTGCCATAGTTTCAGAGCTTTGTTTAACTCTTTGAATCTGTTGATATAAAGGGGGCGAGGCAGAGAGAGAGAGGGAGAGAGAGTAAACTCGGTCAATCTGAACAGTCAATTGTAATATCTGAGGGCATCGCGGGCTTTTCCAGCGCAGCCTACAGAGGCAGAACTAACAAGTTAAGCCCTGCCGGTGAGTTTGCATGGCCTAGTAATGCATACATCAAACAGCGGCAGTTAGTCAATATTGGAGTATGGAAAATCAACGCACGGTTTTAAAGGCGCGGGCTTAGGCCTCCATGGGGCTGCGACAGCAATGGGGGTCCGGCGGGGAGATTTCCTAAGGCAGAGCTTTCTACCATTTCTCATTTGTAACATTAGAGCAGAAGGGGGGACTGACACACACACCAAAATAAATTACTGTAAGCAAGGCACCTTGGCATGGCAAATCAACTCCCATTTGATAGATGCAGAGGCTGCCGAGTGGAGAAGGACTGCATCACCTCCCACAGTAATCTGAATATACTAAGGCTTATTAAATATGCATCGTGGTGCACAGCTGGGAGGGATATTGTTCCTAAAAAGAGTGAAGAAAAACAGTGCATTAATAGACACAAACAGTAAATGGAGAATAAGAAAGGGAAGACAGTGTGGTAAAGTGAAATGCTCATTTGAAAATGCACTTAAATCTTATGCCTTAAAGTTCAAAGATTCATCAGCTTGGACCATACTTTCAATTCACATTTCTATCTATTTAAGTCTTTTTACACTAATCTGGAAGCCACAATAAAAGTTTTGCAAAACAGAAATGAACATAATAATGTTACACTGACAGTTAACACACATATATATATATATATATATATATATATACACTGTAAGAATTATCTGCTGTAAGATTGGTGGCAGACATGCCTCCACTTTCCTCCACTACTCAACATGCTAATGCTAAAAGGGTAAAAAATAATCCTTTAACTATTCATTTCAGCTTCATCAACGATTATTAATTTAATTAAGATTAAGTGACCCTTATTAGTCCCACAACAGGGAAATTTCACCTCTGTATTTAACCCATCCGTGAAGTGAAACACCACATACACTCTAGTGAGTACACACATACTAGGGGGCAGTGAGCACTCTTGCCCGGAGTGTTGGGCAGCCCAATCCGCAGCTCCCGGGGAGCAGTTGGGGGTTAGGTGTCTTGCTCAAGGACACCTCAGTCATGTGCTGATGGCTCTGGGGATCAAACCAGTGGCCTTCCGGTCACAAGGCTGGTTCCCTAACCTCCAGCCCATGACTGTCCCCATATGTACCACAATATGCCCGATTATGTACCACAAGCTTAGAAAAAAAAAAAAGTTACTAAACTGACAATGTGCTGGTATACGTGTGTGTGTGTGTGTGTATCTCCATTTTTATCGATTTTCAGTTTTTGACATAATTTGAAAATGCATATGGGCCTTTATATTGTTTGCAAATATCATGAAGGATGGAACAAAATAAATGGCCAAAAATGACCTGGAAAAGTGTTTGGTTCCATTGACTTAATGGACAGTAATGTACAATGTATTTTTTTTTTATGTTAATGTACTTTTTATATATATATATTTATTTATATATTGTGTGTAAATTTATTTCATGATGAATTGACCAACCAAAAGAAAAAAATCTGGTTCTATTGAGTTACATTAAAAGTAAAGTAGGTTTTTTTCCCTTCTCCTGTAAAGTTCTATAAGGTTCTATTGGTCAACAAAGTGAATTTGTAACCCAGCTTCCAGACTGACTGCTTACCATGCTGCCTCTCTTGTGTGTTATACATACAAAAATATGTACTAGATATGTTGTGCTTAGACACCAATTTTAGATCTGTTGTTTCAGAAGCAAACATAACTTGATGTGAAGCTTATTATGTGAAATTATTCAATCTACACGGGCCTTTAAAAAAGCTTAAATGGTTAAACCACATGTAACCATCCAACCACGCCCATTTTCAGACATCAGTATCTGGTCCGTATGTCAGATTGTGCTCAGACCCTGCTCTCAAAGTAAATGTTTGCATATTTGCTGCTAATCAAAACGCACTCAAAGCCAGGGTCCCTCAGATCCTGAATAGCTGTCATATTTGCTTTCACCTGACGTGCTTCTGCGGGTCGGCAACAGTCTGCCATCAGGGTAATATCCTCTCTGATGTCACGCCAAACAATGTTTTACTGCTTCTGCGTGTAATAGATGGCTGGCGTGACGGATATGGTCATAATATTAATGTAAGACTGACAGTTAGATGACGTGAATTATAGCCGACTTTATTTTAGAGCCGGTGTTTCATTGGCCTCCCTCTAAATGCCATATATAAATGTCATTTGATGGTGACCATAAACTGCTGTAAAGACGATTTGATGATAGATTTCTCCTCTTATCTATAGTTGTTGTTTACCAGCTCGCCTTCTTTCATGACAGATGCCTCGATGCCCATGCACTAGACACAAAGCTCTACAGTATGGGCTTTCATCTCCTTTCTAAGGCAAAGTAACACGAGCCGTTTCCAGTGTAGCAATCAAAGCATGAGGTTTGTTTAGTAGAAGAAAACGTTAAGGGGCCTCACACATAGATACGTGCGCAGCGGTGCCTGAAACATGTTCTACATTAGCCAGGTGTAAAGAGTTCAAAGTGCTGCAAGGAAGACACGGCGAGTGCGAGAGTGCAGGGAAATACAGGCATAAACGCTCAATTACTATGATAATATGAAAGTAAGTTCACCTTCACAGTAAGTAATAATAAAAAGCTTGAGTAGGTGGCCCAAGGCTAAAAGTAGCTCCTTTGCTGGAACTGTGTGCTTATTTAAATTACAGCAAACGCAGGAGGAATAAAACTTCAGCGGCTGTCACAGGTGGCAAATATGCAGAACTTAACTGAGGCCATATGCAGCACATAAAAAGAAGTGAGATGGTTAAGCTTCACGGTGCCCAGACCCAAACAAAATGTGATTGTATTAGAATATATTTTGGAATATGCAGAAAAATATGCTGTAGTTCATACCGTTGCTGTCAGGGCAAAAAATGTGTATCTCCAAAATGGTACGTTTACAGGTGAAGGAAAACACATTCCTTAGATTCAGTAGAAGTTTATGGAATCAGATTTTTGTTCCACGTCATTTTGATCATTTTGGTTGGAAATTCTAACAAAGTCAAGAGGTCACTGGAGTCTTCATTTGATTTATTCAAACAAGTAAAAAATGACAAAAATGGAGATATAAGGGTTATATATATATATATATATATATATATATATATATATATATATATATATGCTAAAAATCTTCATCCTTGTCTAAATGCCTTGAAAACATATAATTTTTTATCACAAAACTTATCACATCACATTTCAGAACTGGAAGCTGGGAGAAGGTAAAGCATTCATGACATTAATGTAACAGTATTTCCAAGTAATATTGGATGATTTCATAGAAATGAATTGGGTTATGAGATTCTGATACAAGTCTGAAGCCATTAGGTAGTTATAATATTCAGGTTTGTTATCTATTTTGTGCTCTCAAGATGACAAAGTTGTTGTCTCAAGTCACACGTATTTTGTGATCTCAAGATAATGACGTTGACTTTAGATAATGACTCAATTATCTTGTCATAACGAGTTTGGAGATAAAGCCAGAGAGGCCAGGTTGAGATGGTTTGGACATGTGTTGAGGAGGAATAGTGGATATATTGGGCAAAGAATGTTGGAGATGGAGCTGCCGGGTAGAAGGAGAAGAGGTAGACCTCAGAGAAGGTTTATGGATGTAGTGAAGGTGGACATGGAGATGGTTGGTGTGAAAGTAGAGGAGGCAGTGGATAGGGCAAGATGGAGGCAGATGATCCGCTGTGGCGACCCCTAAAGGGAGCAGCCGAAAGAAGAAGAAGATCTTGTCATAACGAGTTAATTATCTTGTGACTTGTTTTCTCAAGATAACAAAGTTGTTATTAAAAATAACGAGTTAAATGTCTTGTGATTTCGAGATGACAAAGTTCTTAAATCTAGATAACAACTTCAGTATCTGGTGATCTCAAGATAACAAAGTTGTTATTGCAAAGTTGCTATCTTGAGATAACAAGTTAAGAGTCTGCAACAGCTCATGGCCTCTCCATAGATATGACATCAATGATTTATTCATTCATGTATATTTACTGTATATTTATATTTATATACTTTATACTGCTGTATATTTATTTATTAATCATATGGCTCAAAATTCATTCTCTATACAGAAAATAATATGTGTGATTGAAAAGTGATGGCACTGAGCAGGAATGAGGTTTCCAAATAAACGCTGTCCAACTTTAAAAGGAAAATGCCCAAGATTTTTCAAAATATCCAGTCACGGAGATGTAAACAGCATCATTCAGAGTGGATGGATGAGGGGTTTTAAATAGTTCATCGAAAAGAACTTTGTCACTTCATTTCTTTACATGTGCACCAGGGATCATGATGCCCACATATGCAAAAAATAGTCGTTTTATTTATGAAAATGACCAGTAAACATCCTGGTATCTCCTCAGTTTTTATATATAATACTGGTTATGGTACAACAGCAGTAAATCTGAAAGAACAAAATGCGTTCTTTTTTTGTTGGGAGGGGGGTTCTTTTGCCTCATACCACCATGCATGTACCTCTCTTCCATGGAATATTATAAAACAAACATATGCTTTAGGCCAAAATCTTATCTCCAATCTGTCAAAAATGATATCTGCATTTGTAACCACTTATCGTAAAACTTTCTATGAGGGAACTTCTGGACTTTTGGTTGCTGTCACCAGCAGCACTGTGCACTCTGTAATTTACAGGGCACTACACTACATGGCTTTCTTCATCATGACCACTTAAAATGGTGAAATTTCCCTTTAAGATGACCTCAAGACGGGCTGAACCTTTCTTCCTAAATAACATCAACACTTTACTTGATGGCAAGGATTTAAAGAGTAAATATGTAAGTCATATTAGCAGTGATCAATAGTGAAAATAGGGCTCATGAGGACTTGACATGTTATCCTTTACAAACGCCATATAATCTTATAATGGATCAAGCATCTAACTGCTTTCTGCCTGAGGATATCTGATTTACAACCGAATGAGAGCAAAACATACAAATCAGAAAACAGACAAAAAAATCAATACATTCCAACTCACTTGGCATGCTTGAACATTTTAATCATTAGCCTGAATTCTTAAGATAATATTATTTTCATTTTTGAAAATATTCTAATTTAATTAGGCCTTAGGTATTTATTTATATATTAATTAGTGAAGAAGTTTATGGAAGCTTCAGTCATTAAGTTGTTTATGAAAATATGAGGATAAGAGTTTCGCAGGACTTTCTTGCCATAAACTAAAGTCAGTTTGCTTTGCTTTTGGTAGATGGTCATAGCGGAAGTCCATTTAGACCTGCGCTCAACTAATTAACGACATTTACGGGCCAAAAAAAGAGTTTAGTTGCATGAAATAAACGGATCATAAAAATGTAATGCGTGTAGTGACACTGATTGTTCCACTGAGGCAAACTTAACATTACACTGGCATGACTTGTTCATTAGAGCCTTATTCAGACTGTGATGCTGAATGAAACCTCAAATAAGGCTCACAAACTGTTCAAATCTGAAACTGTTCTCAGAAATGATTCGTTACTACCTCTGGAGAGCGTTTGATAAAGCGCTGGAAACACACACCTTCAGCAGTCCACGTCCATTACTGGTATTTTCTTAACTGGACTGTTGCGTATCGGCAGTGTGTGTCAGGCTAAAGCATCATTGATTGTTTCTCATTATGTGTACAGCAAAACCAATTTAGCTCAAGAGGCTCCACTTAGTTTAGCCGTGTTCAGCCGCTCCTGCACCGCGCCCTGGCTGAATCCTGATGTGTCATTATTGCCCCGTTCCTTCCCATCGTTGTGTTTTTAAAGCTGACATTGTAACCTCTCCGTCTGTGGCCTCATATTTTTCAGAAGCAGATGCTTTAGCCATTTTGGTGGAAAATGCAGCTCCCACATCATTCACGGCGATGCTGGGATTAGACTATGGCCGTGTCTTAAAATCGCTCACCGGTTCTTTATGTAGTGATCAGTACAAAGTGGACGCAAATTTGGACACTGCTAGGTTCCTGGAAGAACATCAGGACACATATGATTCAGTTGTGTGTGGTAGATATGGCCATACCAACAACATCGATTGTGTAGCTTAGCTTGCATTGTGCTTAGCTGTAGTGTCATATTTAGGGTGGTATATTCCCGTCATTTCATCAACATTTTCATTTTGTTTACACTGAAATCCAGATGCAGTCACACATAGCAAGGTTTCATGCAAACTAAGCCTTTCTTCATTTGATTAACACCACTGGCAGTCAGGGAACCAGTCAGGTTAGGGAACCAGCATTGTGACGGGAAAGTTACTGGTTCGATCCCATTGGGTGACACTAAGTGACTGAATGCCCTTGAGCAAGGCATCTAACCCCCAACTGCTCCCCATGCGCTGTGGATAGGGCTGCCCACCACTCCGGGCAGGTGTGCTCACTACCTCCTAGTTTGTGTGTTCACTAGTGTGCATGTATGTGGGTGTTTCACTGCATGGGTGGGTTACATGTGGAGGTCTAATTCCTCTGTGTGAGAACACAGTTAGCTAATGGTTCTGAATTCAGTGAATGAGTTCATTAGCATAGTGCTAATTTACACCAATGGCAGGCTCGTTCAATTCATGGCAGCTGGTGCTAAAAAAAAGTCAACTGATGACTCAACATACATTGAGTTGACATTTGTGGGGGATGAGTGTGTCCAGTGGATGCTCACTGTTATATTTTTTTTTGTTTGTTTTGGTACATTATGGGAACTTTCAGGCAACAGATGTACCACCACAAAAACAATTGGAATGATTTGACAGTGGGATGCCCAGGTAAACGTCTGATTCCCTGGGTAGTACCCTGACTACTGAACTAGGGGGCGCTAAGTCATGATGCCACAGATGAACCACTTTTGGTTCACTGAAACAAATTTTTACTGGCTGATTCTTTAGTGGCTGTTTTTGTAAATGAGTTGTTCATTTGAGAAGCTTTTCAATGTGTGAAGGTTCTTTAAACCTTTAAAAAGGCACTTCATGCTCATACATGTTTTCTTTCAAATATGCTTCTTTAAGAAATCTGAAGTGGCTTCTCAATAATAATAATAATAATAATAATAATAATAATAATATGCCAATGTATATAGTGCACTTCCCATACAAAAGTTTGCTTTACAATGCAGACCTGTTGGTGATATCCCATAAAAAATCAAATAACATGACTTTGTAGGGCATGGGAATGAAATACGTAAGTCAAGGCCATGACTTAGTAAAGCCTGTGGACAAGATTCATGTTTTACTAAGGTGTGGGAATGAGATACCTAAGCCTTGACCATGGCTTAATAAGGCATGATTCTGTTCCCGTGCCTTACTAAGTCGTGGCAACACATTGCAATCTCGATCCCATGTGTTAATAAAGTGTGGCCACACATTATATTTATTTATACCAGATGTCAATACAGTAGGGCTTTACAGAAGCAGGGATGGGAATAAATAAATAAATAAATAAATAAATACACACAGTAAAAAGTTTAAAGTTGAGCTTTGAAGGAGGAAAGTGAGGTTCATGGTCATGGAGAGACTGCAGTGTTATGTGTTCCATAATTTAGGGGCCATGCTGTATCACCTGTATCAGGCCCTAAGAGTTCGGACAGGGCAGTAGGGGTGCAGGTGTTTGGCTAAATAGGCTGGTGCTAGGTCATCATCTATGGATGTACAGTATAAGGGCATATATAAGCAGGACATTACAGGGATTCAATAAGTGGTTGCTTACCTGATGATATAAACACAGGTCACAGTTATTGAAGGCGATATTGAAAGCATGTATCTTTTTTCTCAGTCGTCGCTGCTGAAAGAATTTTTTTTTTTAATGTAGCAAACATTTTTTATTATGTTTTGCATTTGATTCATTGTTGTGTTGAGTCCTGTTTTACGGAAATAAATATCTGCCTTACAATTGTACCTGGAAATAGACACAAATGACATTTAAATAGCATGGCAAAATGCTGATAATAACTCTAGACTTTTAACTATGGGTTAAATAACACTATCATTTATCACTTTGGTGCTGGTCATGTTTGTTTGGCCTGCGTCATGTACGACAAAGCTAAATATAAACATTGCTTTAAGGTCGGGCATTAGAGCATGTTGACTTTAGTCACTCTCAGGGATAAATTCCCATGAATGCTTCGGACATTTGCTTTTGTTTTCCACAGAGCATAAACAGTGGCGGTAGCTTTCCCACCGACACGGAGAAAAAAGAGAGAGCTAGGGAGAAAGAGCTAGAAGGCCGAAAACACTCTCTCCAGCATTAAAGCCTGTGGCCTTTGTAGTGCTTCCAAACCTCTACAGCAGCGAGAAACCTTACAAACGCTGCGGAAAAAAGGCTGGGGTGTAATACGGATCTCATTCCAGACGATCGTTATCAAGTCCAGCCATACTAACTATCCCAACTATCATAAACAAACACTTTACAAGACTTCTATGAGCTGAGCCTGATTTGATGTGTCAAGGGGTCAAAGACTGAAGAGTCTGGGTAGCATTCAGAATGGTCGCTGTTTGAGTGTCAAATAAGGGAAGATATTAAACACAATATAGTTCAGAAAACTGACCTACTGTCTGTAGAGTTGACTAAACAGTCCTCATTTGATTACCAAGTAAACGCTGCACAATGGTTGGTTCATATGACCCACCAAATATTTCCATTCTACATTGTTCCTTTTGCAATGTGCAAGTCGCATGGTCTGATTTGGCTTTAACATTTTTTTTTTTGTTTTGTTTTGTTTTGTTTTTTTTCTTATGCTTCCAGCAAAAGGACACTCACACTCGGGTGACTGTTTATAAGGGAAAAGATAATTGGAGGAATATTTGTGCTCAAATATTGCCCTTGTTTTGGGTTTCATTCCAACAAAGCAATTATTGGATTTGTCTGAACCAAACAGAGGACTGGCAACATGCGTTTGAGTCAGGTAAATATTGTAGGTCACTTGTTGTGAATTCGATTTGCCCCTGGACCCGGAGAAAAAAACAAAAAAAAGTGTTTATGTAAACTGTAAACATTTGGTAATAAAATCAAAGAAGCTGCAAACATGTATCAAAAGAAATAGGAATCTTTTAATATAAACATGGCTGAGGAACAAAAAAAACGGAGTGCAAATATGTCACAATGGCAACAATGACCGCACTAGGGTGAGAGAGGGAGAGAGAGAGGCAGAGAGAGAGAGAGAGAGAACTTTGTACCACACCGGGATGAATGTTGTAATTGTAGCTTTTAATATGCAGCAGAATTATGTCATTATTTGAGTCGTGTGTATTGTTATATTGTACAGTTATGTGAAAAAGTCTGGGCACCTACAGTCAAACAACATTTTGTTGATTTTGGCTCGATTTGTTTGAAATTGTGCACTAAAAGTTGCAGAAAACAATATATATAAGCTTCATCCTTGTAGAGATTGGGTACTTATATTCACTTGGAAAATCAACAAATCATGCAATTTGACCAGAGATGTTTGAGCCTTTCCATGAAACTGTGTACCATCATTGTCATAACAAACATCCCCTAAATGACAACCTTACAGTAGATGGAAAACACATTCTCAAATTTAGAGAATGTTCGTGTAACGAGATTTGATTTCCAAGTAATTTGGGATCATTCCTATCATGAAATATTCACACAATGTTAAAGGCAGTTGCTTTTCAAATGGTGTAAACAAAAATGAGGATTTGAATGAGAGCAAACAACAATATATTACACTAAGATGCTGAATAATTAAGATTAATAGCAGAATAATAAGAGTTTAATAGGGGGTCCTACTATCACCCTGTCCAATACGGGTGGAACCAGCAAGGCTAGACCTCAGACCACTGGACTCCCATGATTTCACCTTTGTATGAATTCTCATCTTCACTGCTGTGAAATGTTCCTAGCAGTCCAGGATGTAGCAGGGAAGGGTTTAGTGGTGCTAGTTTTTCCTTATGACCTCGTTCATAGCAAATCCAAGCAAACCGCCCTCATTTGTAATAATCCCTATGAATTCTTCATGAGCTGAGGCTGGGGTGGAAGGGGGGGCTGCAGGGGAGGCTGGCAGTCGGCTACTTTGTTCACGCGCGTCGCCGTCCCTCGAGGCCTGCCGGAGAAAAGCCTCCCAGAGTCAGAGCGCCTTCCGTTCAGATGCGGCGGGAAAGCTTGCGTTCATCTGTTAATGACAGGTCCAATAAGCATGCTGGTGGGACAGGCTAATCGCAATACGCTCCTGCACTGATAGCTAATGACAAGAAGCTAATAGGCTGCATCTGGGACAGATTTGATCAGAAGACAAACATTAAAAAGTGGCAATTGGCCAGCAATTTTTATACAGGATGAGAAATGATAACAGATAGATGAGTAGTACTACATACAAATGGTAGGGAATGAATAATGCTATGAAATGTGGTATTAATATGAAATGTAGTGTAAGTGCAATCATTTATACTATTATCGATGAACTAATATTGATCAGCATATTATTATTATTAGTAGTAGTAGTAGTACAGTAAGAATCCATCAGTCCATGAGATGCTATAGTACATATATATACATATGCATTGCCAAAGAAGATAAAACCTAAAACCCTTCCAATGGTTGGTTCATTCCTGTGTAAATGAGACCCTTTAAAGAACCTTCCACATAACAAATCTATCAAGAACCCTCAACCTTCAAAATATGTGAAAGTGCTTTAAACCTTCTAAAATTTCTCAAAGTCTTTTTTTTTTCAAACATAGTTGCATAGATGTTCTTTAGACATACAAGGTGAGACTGTGGTGTGGAACCTATTTAAAATTTAAAGAACCTTCCACATAATGCAGATCTTCTAGTAAAAGCCCTTGCTTTGCTACAGAACCTTTCCAATATGTGAAAGTTCTTTAAACTTTTAAAAGGTTCTTCACATTCCTGTAAACATGGTTCTTTAGATGTGTTTAGTCATGAGATGACAGACTGTTTGAAGAACTTAAAGAGGCTTCCACACAATGGGTAACGTTGTGTGAGGGTTGTTTAAAAACCTTTAAAATATGTCCTGATTCTAAGAACACTGTGGCTTTTTACTCTTTTTACTCAATGAAATGCGGTAGAATAAAGAGCGTAATTTGAGTGCAGTATAACTTCTAGTATCAGTATTAGTATCAAGTGTCATTAAGTATCACTGAAGAAATGATGATAAAAGATGATCCAATTTGTTTTGTGATGTGCTGTTTCTAATAGATGTTGGTAATGTACATGATTGATGACTATTAGTTCTTGAACAAATAAGCTCAAATCTCATTTGGAATCTTACCAAACGAAAGCCCTGCTGTACCTCACAGCATGGTAAATAGGTCTGTAGTTCAAGCGGTCATTAATAGGGTGGCCGTGATGCGTTTTGAGGCTGTTTGAGAGGAGAAAGCAGTAGATAGGCCCGGCCTCCTTCTGGCACCTCTTCACCACAGCCAAGTGCAGCCACAGCGTCTTCCACAGCCTACTGCTGCACCCTACAGTTAGAACAGCCCCAGTTCACTTTTACTTTCTCCTCTGTACCCACTTCTCTCTCTCATTCTGCATCTCTCTCTCTCTCTCTCTCTCTCTCTGTCTCTCTCTCTCTCTTTCTCTCTCTGTACATGTACACACAATTTCTCTCTCTCTCTCTCTCTTGTTCTCACTTTCTCTTTCCAAATCCCTGACACCTCACCCTTTCGTTCTCTCATTCCGCCCACCTACCCTATCTGTTACTATTACTACTACAACTTCTCTCTCTCCTTCTCTCTCTCCTTCTCTCTCTCTCTCTCTCTCTCTCTCTCTCTCAGTAGTAATCACTGTCGGTAGCCAGCTTCCTCCTCATCACAAGGCTTTTGCTGCATAAATCCCGGTTTAAAAGAAGTGAACATAACCAAAAAAAAACAGAAAGAAAGAAAGTTCACATGCCGACTTCCTTTCCTGGCAAACCGACATTGGACACTATTTCAAAACCATAATTGTACTTCGGGCCTTCAAATGTAAATACCAGTGGGAGAAGGCATTAATTATTCACAGCTACTGTGCATACAGGAGGAACATCTTTGTGACCGTAATCTTAATAACTTTGGGGCTAATGATCTTTACAGAATAATTGATCTGTTCAATTAGAACATTTCCCCTCTCCCCTCACCCCCCCCCCCCCCCCCCCCCCACTCCTCTTTTAAACCCCGTGGTGTTAAACTTAAGTGCGGGAGATAATATTAGGAAACAGTTTCGTTTTCCTGTTTCTACATTGTAGGCAAATAAGTTCCCTTTGAGTGAGAACTAAAGCGGCTACTTCGGTGTGGTAGAGACACCACACTATACAAAAGTCAGAGACCACCAATCTATTTATTTCAAGTAGTTTTCAGCATTAAAAAAAAGCAGAAAGTGTATTACCACTAGAGAAAAATGACCTCCGAACTAGTTACTTCACAGGAGAGGGCAAAAACATTTTGAACGTTCAGTGTAAATGAATGTAAGAATGTACTCCAAGCATAAACGATGATTATTATTTTTTAATAGACAGTGATGATATTGGAAAATAGCACAGAAACCTCAACAACTAAATCAAATATTAAGCTATTCAGTGTTTAGTATGTTACGGAACTCTAGAGAGGCTATGATCTGTCATTAGAATTTCCTGGATTGTGATCTTGAGACAACAAGTTTTTTCTCTTGTGATCTCAAGATAAATTTGTTATCTTGACCTCACAAGATAATTAACTTGTTAGTTTTGTCCTGTACTCATTTATTTTGTACTATAACCCGTACTTATCTTGAGAAAGCAAGATAACTCACTTATTATTTTAAGATAACAGCTTTGTTATCTTGACATCACAAGACAATTAACTTGTTACCTCAAGATAACAACTTTAATTATCTCAAGATAACAAGATAGCTAGCCTATTATTTTAACATAACATTATCTTGAGATCACAAGATAATCAATCAGTTATCTCAAGACAACAACTTTGACATCTTGAGAAAACAAGATAGTTAACTTGTTGTCTCAAGATAACAGTCCAGAAACCTACAACTACCTCATGGCCTCTCCAGACTTCCGAAGTGTGTAGGAATCTCCTGTGATCTTTTTCCACATCTCCAAAATCCGGAGAAGTTGGTTGCATTTTATGCTTCTTACAATCAGAAATGTAGCCAAGGGGTGACCAAAAGTGGCCAGTTCCATCCTAACATGAAGCATGACCACTCTTCTGGCCACCCCAGATATAGAAAAGTGAGATATTTAGCCGTTATCAATAAAGCAGTCACCAGAAAAACCGGTGTGAATGGTTATGAGTTAGTATGAAAATCTGCCATCAGTTGTAGTTACCAGTCAGTTATAAGAGTCTGATGATGCTGCATTTAATAATTAGCATATCTTGCTGTGACAGGCTGGTGAGGATCTATTTCTATTTAATTCAAACACAAAATTATGTCATGAATAAAATGCATTACATCAATTTTGTTCTTCAGTTTACTTTAAGCAGTAATTTAGGTAATTTGGGTGGATTGATGGACAGATTTAGGATGGACAGAGAAAAACTGGCACATCATTTCACTTTTTTGTCTTTTTAACAGTGTAATGCTATTTTATTTATTTATTTGTTTGTTTATTTATTATCGTTTTTTTTTTTTCTAGCAGTGCGCCACCCCAATAAAATCACTGGGTATAACCTTGTTGCCCCAGCCCTACATTCTGTTTGTCTGATGGGGACGGTTTTGGTGGTCGTGCACAGTTCCTAGGAGTATTTTTCTGTTGTTTAACACTTTTTTCCCACTTGTCTCCGTTTGACTTTCCCTTCATTTTGCAAGTTGAATGTTGTACATTTAGTCTTCTCAAAATATGACTAACTTGTACTTAACGTCAGGTTTGGCTGGAAACTAAATAAATGGCTTTTGCAAAGTACTGTGTGTGTATATAAACACAATAAACATGAGAAGTGTTAAATGCAGAAGATAATGTTAGGCAGCAGACTTGATTTTTATTTTTTTTCTATTTCCACACTCTGTTGAAGTCTTGAAGCCATGCGGTTGGAGCTCAGAGATGGGCTACCATACATTCTTTCTCTCTCTAAATAAATATACAGTATGCTGAGCGGTTTTAAAGTGTAATTGCTGTGTGTTTGGCACAGATGAGCGCTGGTGTAGCGCCTGTTGGTCCTGCATTCATTACTTGCTTGCTGAAGCCTCTCGCTTCAAAAAGCCTCAGAGTGGCGGAGACTTCTGCAGCTTTAGTGCAGTCGGCACTGACCCTGGCATATGGCTCAGCCTGGCACATTCAATGCAAAGACGCCCAGCACCGTCTAAAAGAATCCGCAAATATGGCTTTGAGACGACTGCCAAAATCCACATGTACCTCAATTAACCCTTCACGTAGAGTCATTTCTCTTTCCTTCTTTCCTTCTTTTTTGTCCTTTTTCTTACTTTTATTGCCTTTTTTGTCATTCTTTCTTTCAGTATTTGTTTTTATTGTCCATCTTTCATTCAGTCATTGATTAATTCATTTTTTTCTTTCTTTTTTTCTTTTAATTTCACTTTTCATTTTCTTTTCTATTTTTCTTTTTGTTACTTTCCATATTTTTCTTTCTTTTTTCTTTCTATCTTTTCTGTTTTTGCTTTCTATTTCTTTTACATTCTTTCGGTCTTTTTATCTTTCCTCGTTTCTCACTTTTACTTTTCTAAGCTAAAGTTTATGACATAGTTTATAGTAGCCAATTAGTTCCATTTACATTCTTTAGGCGTTTTCACTTCACCACACACCCTTACACACACACACACACACACACACACACACACACACACACACACACACACACACACACAATATACCTACGCCAAACTTCCTACCATCATGTAACACACGCATACACGCACTCACAATAACACTCACAGCAAGTTTCCTATCATTCTGTAACAGACTCCGCCCTCTGAGCTAACAGTGTCTATAGTGGGCCCTGGCTGGCTGCACTTGCAGATGTCATTAGCTGTTAGAGCCGTTAGAGCTGTTAGAGCAGGCGGGCAGCGCTCCTCACGGCCATGGCTCACGTCTGCATGCATTTACTGCCCTCAGTGCTACACACAAACACACACACAGCCTGACGAAGCCCATTCGCACTGGGATCATGCCTTTCCCCAGGCTGCCCTTCATATCAGCAATAATACAGAGAGCGTGCCTTCTACAGCTCCACTCACCGGAGACATCAGCTTTATTTGAACTAGAAAATATTAATTTTATCATTCCTACAATACAGACACTACTCTTTCTTCCTTTTACCTCTTGTCTGAAGTCCTGAAGATCACTCTTTGGGACTGCCTATGAGAACTGTAAAGGTATTATTATGGGTTATAATTCCTGCATACTGTGTTATATGACATGTAATGGCTCGTGAAAGTTTACAGCATGATCTATAGAGCACTATAAATCCTCAAAACGCAATGTATTGCAACCATCAACCTATAAGACATAAAATAAATACTGTCATATAAAGTTGTAAGTGTTGGAGACAGCAATATGCATCTCATTGTGCTGTTTCTGTGTCATTTTGTGAAGTCATTCAGACTGTTCTGATGTGAGTCAGAGCCGTTTACAGTGGTGGTGATAGGAACTGGACATCTGAAGAGTTTATTGTTTTTCAGGATGTGCTCAGAATGCAGGTAAATTGGATTTGCTTCCCAAATCAGATCCTTTGGAACGACTCTCCGCACTATTATTTGCAAGTGATCAGATCAGAATGATGTGTCCAGACATCACCAACTGCATGGGTCACTCTGGTAACGACGTAGGTATCAGTAACTACATAGCCACACTTTCAAAGATTTCAAACATGTATGCAGGAAAATCAGAGGGGCATCATCTCACCCTGCAAACTCGTCAGAATTCTCTGGAATGTATGAGTCTTTGGTGATCTTTATTGTAGGGCCAAAAACATTCAGATGTAACCCTATTTTACCATCATAAACACACACACACACACACACACACACACACACACACACACACACACACACACACACACACACACCTATTATCTAAGCTGCTTATCCACCTGGTTCACTGGGGGTGCTAGAGCCTATCACAGTGGTCATTGGATGCCAGGCAGAAAGCACTCTGGCCAGGCTGCCAGTCCATCACAGGGCAGACATATACATTCACACATACATTTGGGGCAATTTCCATCATCACTGTTACATATAAAACCTCAGAAGACACATGTAGGTTCATTGTTTGGTTTTAGATATTAAATAAATAGTTATAATTGCAATGCAGACATAGAGACACCTGGTTCCTACCAGACACACTGCAAAGGAAAAAAAAGGAAGAAGATTTTGTAAGTTTATATATCAAACCACTCTGGATCATCAATTCCCCTTTAAACACTTACAATGCAGCGACATTAAATGCAAAAACACTGTTTTTTCTTTACTATAATGTTACCATTTCTGAGAGACGAGGGTCTGTTACCACAGCGACGGTATTACTTGTTACGCCACAGCTCCTCCAATATCAACAACAATTCTATAAATATTCAGTATCCATCACAATACACAAAGTACCAAATCCTTCGCTGAAATCCTCCGCTAAATTCACATGAAAGATCTGTTGCTGTGCGAATGTGAGGCGTGTATTAAAAGTCTTTGCTGTGTGTATTGTACATGCAGAGCTGTGTGTAGCACAGATTGCAGTGTTGACAGTGTATCTGGGCTTGTGTGTGAGAATCGTGACTCTCTGGGCTTTTTGGCTGTGTGAGACTCAGTCTGGAATGTGATGGTCCACACTCTGATTTGTGAGGGGACATATGGGACTGTAGTACTAAAGAGTGCTAATACAGTTAGGCTTGCAGATGAATGCAGTAGCACTGGCTAAATCACAGTCAAATACAACTTTAGGTAACATTTCAGTTTGGGGGGTTACTGCAGCTCCCTTGAAAGGCCCTTAATAAGCCGTAAGCTGTTAATAAACTAGCTGCCCATACTACCATGTGTGTTATACAGTATAACATGGACATTAGGTCCAAGTTGCTTATTTTTCAGGAGATTCTTCTGAGGAGATCCACTTATATGTTGTGGCACTTTATTTTGAGTGGTACCTTTGATGAAACGAACACTCAAACAGACTTTCACTAACATGTCAAAAAAATATGAGGGCTAGGATTAGGATTTGGGTTGAGGTTAAGTTTAGGGTTAGGATTAGAGACAGGGTTAAGTTTTGAGAAAGGTTGGTAAGGTTAGGTTTTGTGTAATGGAAGTAATATTAACAACACATCTACTTAATGTACTTAATGTTTCAACAGAACATCTACAAGATATTTACTTCAGTGTATTCAGATGCTTCACTAATGATACTTCACTGATGAGAATTTTGAGCTCCACTCTTGCTGAAAAAAATCCACAGGTGTTTCTGTCCATCCTTCAACTGTGAGATGATAACACTACGGGTCAGAAAGGACGTGTAGCTGCGAAGAAGCCCTCACTGAGAAAAGGAGACAGAAGAAAAACAAAGAAGAATGTTTACAAATCAAACAAAGAAGCTGCTGGTGTTCTCAGAACAATGTACTGACCAGACCTCAATTGATTGTGTCATTCAATGTGTTTGAGATTACTTGGATCATGAGAAGCATGAAGACTGGACTTTGGAAGAGTGGAAAATATCCAGATTCCTTTGACAAACTGAAAGCAAGAAACTGAAAAAGAACAGAAGCTATGACTAGTGGCCAGTTTCACTGGTGAGGTCTCCCTGTCACATGATGGTCCCAAGCTCTGAGAGATGAAGGCCACATGCTTCCTCTAAGGTTTGATGTGAAATTCGCATTGTTTAAACTTTTAAACTCCCACTAATGCAACATAATGGGGCAGTGCAGCACACTTGAAGGAGGTGAATGTTTGAGAAGGACAATCAGCAAACTCTGCTGGACACCTGCCCTCCAGGACTGGAGTTGTGCATCCCTGATTTAAATGGTTGCACAGAGAATCCCATTGAATTTACTGTCAAGCATAAAGAACAGTATATTAGATATGTGGCAGGTAGAGATTAGCTTAGAAAACAGTGTAGTAAAACAATGTTGTCAAATATTACAGATTTTTTTCAAAATTTCTACAAAACATAATGGATGGGACAACATTGTCATTCAGATTGTGTTGGTATGAAATAGAAACTTACCAACGTGGATTTCTTAACGATGGTGGTGATTGGAACCAGGAGTTTCAGTTTCTTTAACACAAATAGAACCATTTTATTAACCTAAATTGACCAGTTTTTCCATGTAATGTCAATAATGTTGTTAAAATAGTGGTAAACTTGAAAAAAGCGCCGAGCGTCTCTGTGGTGAAAGGAGCTGTGGGCGGGTCTGGACGCGGAGCTTCTGCAAAATGATTGGAGGATCAGTCGAAAGGCTGAATCCCGTTTTGATTGACAGCTATTTTGAGCTATTAACATCGAAAGACAAACTGCAGCCCATTTCTTGGTGTTTGCTTGGTGAAATTACTTGCGCAGTTCCATTGTTCATTGTGTAAATGAAACACACTCATAGTGTTTCCTTGTTTCAGTTGAATATAATTTCAACATTTCCTTGTTCGAGTTTAATTTCGTTTCATTAGTTCGTTCAGTCAGTCGTTCATACTGTTGACTAGGTCGGAGTGAACTAGCCAG
>NC_051240.1:10300971-10345971 GCF_015220715.1 Pygocentrus nattereri | reverse complement strand
AAGAAACTCAATGTCAAGGCTCAGTTTTCATTGTAGATACATGTAATGTCACTATACTAGTTATAGTGGACTTCCACTGCCTGTCACTGCACAGAACAGTAGAAACAGATGGTTAAAACAGAAGTTAAGACAACTGTGGGGTTCATCTTAAAGTTAGGACAGAATTTAGGAGATTTAGTCTTGTTAGGATGCTTCTGTAGTAATGTTTCCTTATCTGGAGCGAATGGATAAGATTAAAAACTTAAGAACTGTTCTTCTATAAAAGCTTCTGTCCTGAATTCAGTCCTAACTAAAGTTGTCATGGTGACTAAGAAGAAATGATACGATTTCAGACTAAAGAAGCTTCTGTAATGTAGCTCCTGATCACCTTTCAATTTTGAGTTAACTGAACTTTTAATAGTGGGTGAAGAAAATGTGTTTTACCTGCTATTAACTTTTTATTAAGTTCAAATCTCAAAATAAAATAAATTTACAGTGTTTGCTAGGACGTTTTACTGAGTCATGTAAAACTACAAAAACCAAGGGCAAATATTTGTAAATTATTACAAGTTTCAAATAAAAAGTGTGCAATATTGTGGCGTCCACTATGACCCTCACTGCCAGGGTTGTGACCATGCAGAGTGGCTCTCAGGATGCAACACACTGGCACAGCAAAAATACATTATATTCTTGTTTATATCGTTGTTTATTCATCGCACTATGTGTTACAACTTGGTTGTATTTTATTGTGGACTTTTGTGTGTAACCAGTGTGTTTTACTTTTTATATGATGTTTGACTGTTGGTGACCTCCACTCTAGTTTTTCCCATGAGTTAGTTCCCATCTTTGCTCTTTAAATTAAGAAAAATTTCCAAAGGACGACATTGCAGACTCCATGTCTTCTTCTGCACCGTCACTATGTTTAACACCTTCAAATGTCAGTGTTTAATCTAGAACGGCCAATTGGAAATAGCCGATGCTAACAGAAATTACCATTATGATATTATCACTTATTACAGTTATTTTTTTTTTTTTTTTAGTAAGTTTTGATATCAATAACCCAAATAGAAGGCCTAACTGTAATAGTCACTGTTCCTCAACTCTTGTTCTGCATAAATATTTATACACCCAATGTTTACCCCCCAGAAAATGCTCCAAATTTGATTGTTCATTGAACTATTGCTGCAAACAACAAAAGCTACAGCACTAGAGCTACTACACCAAATTTATTATCCTCAAGAAGCAACTTTGTTGATGTACAAACACTCCTTAATTTGCTTTGTTCTTATATGATGCGCTACACACACAGACGCACACAAGCAACAAATCAAACTCGCTCCCATACAGCGCCACTGCTTGCAAGCAAAAGACAGAAATGAGTTTGTTTCAGCCTTGCATGTCCGGCCCTTCTGCCCATCCAGAGATCCAGAGATGATTTCATATTGGAGAGAATCTGGAAGCAGCTGCCGTTCCCATAGCGGCGGCTGAATTAGCGTTTCTGTCTGAGAAACTCTATCTGTTCTCCACCTGGGCTTCAACATGGACAGGTGGCACCTCTGACTCGCACCAGTGTGTGTGTGTATGTGTGTTGAGTGTGTGTTTGTGACGGTGTGAAATTAGTCTGTGCTTTCATCTTCCACTTGCCCCTGTGTGTGTGTGTGTGTGTGTGTGTGTGAATGTGAGAGGCTGTTTTTTGGACGTATTAACACCTGTCGTGCTAAAATTTGTGTTGCTGGGATTCTGAACCACCCCCGGGGAGGAGAGTGTGCCAACAAGTTTAAGCAGCCTGAGAAACACACACATGGACAATTCTCTCGCTCACACACACACACACACACACACTCTCCCTCTTCAAGGAGCTGAACGTGTTTGAGATGGAGGGAGGTATGCACTGGCCAACTGTTTAACAGGTCTGGTCACTTCATTTCAGTCATCAGGTCACATGTCACATGTAAAGGCATGAATGTTGCCAATGGCAAACCGTGATTATTAGAGCTAAGCCTTTAGTTTGGGCCTTAAATGACATAAATGATGCCAAAAATTGATGTGATAATGCTGTTTTAATGCTGATTGTTGCTATAGTAGTAGTATTTTACTCCACCAATCAGGCATAACATTATGACCACCTCCTTGTTTCTACGCTCACTGTCTATTTTATCAGCTCCACTTACTATATAGGTGCACTTTGTAGTTCTATAGTTACAGACAGTAGTCCATCTGTTTCTCTGCTTACCTTGTTAGCCCCCTTTTACCCTGTTCTTCAGTGGTCAGGACCCCCATGGACCCTCACAGAGTAGGTACTATTTGGGTGGTAGGTCATTCTCAGCACTGCAGTAACACTGACGTGGTGGTGGTGTGTTAGTGTGTGTTGCGCTGGTCTGAGTGAATCAGACTCAGCAGTGATTGATGCTGGAGTTTTTGAACACCTCAGTGCCACTGCTGGACTGAGAAGAGTCCACCAACCAAAAACATCCAGCCACCAGCGCCCTGTGGACAGCGCCCTGTGACCACTGATGAGTCACAGCCTAGACTAGAGGATGATTAGCTCATACTGTACAGCAAGAGACAAGCTACCGTCTCTGGCTTTACATCTACAAGGTGGATCAACAATGCAGGTGCGTCTAATAGAGTGGACGGTGAGTGGACACAGTGTTCAAAAACTCCAGCAGTTTATTTATCTGAAACTTATGATATTATTACTTGTATATTTCTTATGTTAATGGAAAAATTTAACTGTGACTCTTTCAGTAAAGAGCCCTTGGATGGACAGACTGCCAATGTTTTACATTTCTAGCCTCATATTCTCAGTCTCAGTGGCAAATCTAAGACTCCCAGAAGGCCTAGAGTGATCTTTCTCACATAATTGTTTCCACCCATTGTAAAAATGTCTTGTATGCTGCTTCTTCTTCTGGGTCGTCTATGCATATCAGCCATTTTCAGATGCAAAGACATATTCTATTGACCTAACTATGCCCAGCCCACAGATTCATTCTTTCATAGCATTGCTGCCAATTTGGACAATCTTTAAAGAAAGTTAGCAAAAATTCTATTCAATAAAATTATACATTGTAGGATGTACAGTACTGTGCGAAAGTCTTAGGCACCCAAGACACATCTTCAAAATCTATTTATTTGTGCAGTATGTGTTTATTTGCTGTTAATATTTGAATAAACAAATAAACAAAATGTATAGAATATTAACTAACAATTATATATATATATATATAATTTTTTTTTCTGGATGTTAGATTGTTTGTTTAACTATTTTCAAGCCTCTCCTCGAGGAAGTCCAGTATTATATGTAGTTAAAAAGCAGCTCCTGGTTTGACCAATCAGTGCTTCAGTAAATTGTGCTCTGTGGTGGCTGTGAAGGTGTCAAGGAAAAATATGGACCCAAGAAATTCTTGTTACTTTTTATTGTTTTTATGTTTATTTGAATTATGAATATGACTTTATTCTAATGTTTATTGTGATAAACTCAATGCTGAGGTAAATTGTTTAAAAATTTGCTTTAAATATTTTGCACAGTACTGTTTGCGTTTTGTATTTGACTAACTGAGCCACACATAGGCTTTGCAATATGAAAAGGTGGGTCCAGAGAAGGGTCTTCAATGTTTACATTTTAAGATAAGCCCACACCACCTAATTTTTAGTACAATTTTAAGCCTGATTTGCCTGGATGGGAAAACTGAAGCCCATACTGCTGTGTGGAAGGCAGTGGTGTAACCTGCTACACTATATCAATTGCATTGTGACATGTTCAGTGATGTAATTGCACAAGTGAGTCAGCCAATAAGAGCTAAGGGGGAGTAAAAAAGCAAAACCAAGCACATAAAAGAACAAACAAGCCCAGTTCCAGCCTTCTGAACAAAAAGACTCTCTGAAAAACTGACGCAAAGTGTAGGATGCTTGCCATTTTTTGAAAGCTGTTGGGATTTTAGAAGTTGTGTAGTTTATGCCTGATCCTACCAAGCCAACATCCAACTAAAGAAATGTCTGTTATATAAAACTCTGCAAACAGGGGTGACGTTAGGAATCTACAGACACTTAAACTATTAACAAACTTTCTGGTGCTATTCATTTGATTATCACCAACATTAGGGTTAGGTTTAGGAGTAAGTGTAGGCTTTGTGTTAAGGTAAGGGTTAGATTTAGAGTTAGGGGTAGGTTTAATAGAATCTTCCAAACTCAACTTCACTTGCATTTCATAGATTTTTAGTTGAATGTTATTCAAAGATAAACTGAGCATCTATGAACTACCTACAGTGCACCATGCAAGCAAAGTGTTACCCTACATAGTTTTATTTTGGTCCCTGGAGTCCACCTCTTTCACATTTGTGTGGTTTTATGAACCAGAAATAGCCATCCTTTATTTTTACATGACCATTTATGAACCTCTATCCTTTAGAAGTAAATAGCATGTCATTTGCATCTTTGAGACTGATATATGTAAACGGGCTCCGCTCTGATTGGTTACCTTGTATCATGCTTTATTCAAATAGCAGTCCATGTTGAAACACTCTTTACAACTTCAGCATGGATGGATGAGGTTAAGCTGAAGTAGGCTAAAGACTCAAAAATGGGGTTTTCCATCATACGAGTACTTCAGCTTATTTCTGGACATACAGTTTTATTTCAAGACATACAGTGTTTAACTTTTTAATAATTTTATTAAGTGAAATATATAAGCAGTATATTGCCACATCCCTAAAAACAAACATAAAATACACTAAAATGTGACATTTCACAAGAACAATAAAATAAATATTAGCTTGATTTAAGACTTCAAAGCAAATTTTACATTCATTTAACAATTTCTCATTAGGTTGAATTAGATGTTTTTCCTGTGTTCTTAATAGTTGAATAGTTTTTAACATTTGAATTCTAGCTACATAAAAATGTAATTATAGACAGAGAGTAGATAAATCAATTAAAAAGCTTGATTCTGCAAGCCTTTGCTATCCCTTTATGGCATTGTAAAAAGTGGCTCATCAGATCTACTTAAAAAAAAAATGTTATGTGGCAACAAGCTATTGAATTAGTTTTTTATTTTTATTTTTAAAAATTGTTCATTTAGAGTATTTATTAAGGTTGATTAAAACTAGTTAATTTACTTGTTACCATATTAAGTAGATATGACGAGCCACTTTTTACCATGTGCTGTCGCATGTGAATTTTCCCTGTTGTAGGACTAGTAAAGGATTATCTTAAAAAAATGAAATAAATAAAAAACTGCACAGTATTTGGTCTACTTTACACAAGCTGTTATATTCTCACGAAAATGTTCCTTTAACTAAGCTGAAACAAGTAATCCAAATAAACATAATGTCTTATCTCCATACAAGATATCTAGATCATGAACTGTATATCTAAACCGGAACTACAGCTGCAGGTTTGCAACAATGCATATACAGTAAGTTTGCATTATTGGTAAAATCATTAACTCTCAGTGGAACGGTTAAGCAGTTAATTCATTAGCCCATAATATTGCTAATTAAGAACAATGAACCCAATTTAGTTTGCAAACCCACCTTCCCACCCTGAAGATGCTGTGGATTCTGTGCTGTTTAACAGTTCATAGTTCTCAAACCTCGCTGCCCTGCTATCATTTTGTGCTCTACTTTTGTTTGCTTTTGCATTTTAAGATTCATAGAGCGCTTTTTTGATCTTTTTTTAAGGCCTTTCCTTTTTGTCTCTCTCACTCTGTATTTGTGTGATATGAAAATGCATTGACTTGCTAGAGGATTTGAGATTCAAACAGGGTCATCTACTGAGCAGTCTTCCTTTGTAATGGCCCGAGGCCATTGCTGCTGTTCCTTTCTCACAGTGCGCACAAACTTAACATAATTGTGCAAGAAAGTGAAGGGAATTAAATAAACATTACCATCCCAACCTGTTTTGTTCAAATCAACCTAGATGCATTTAAACAGAACAGGAACAGCAGAGCAGGAAAGCATTAAAAGGCTTGTGCGTTGTTTGTTGCATCCCCCAGCACAAAGACCAGGAATGCCATCCTGAGGAAACAGATATTTGCCATGGGAAATGTTCTGAAATGTTTTGGTGATATGCAGCTGCTACAATGCACTATATGCTTTGTCCATGATCAATAATAATTCTTTATTGTTGACTTACATTGAAGGTCAGTCATCTGCTTTTTTCTGCTAAAGTCTCAATGCTGAGAAGATACTTTAGAGGAGAAAAAAAAAATGATCGAATATCAGAGATGTTCTTCCATGCTGTGTGTCTAGACCCTTTTCTGAGCATGGCCATAAATATTTAAGTATTTGGCACAGTAAAATGATGAATAATATTTGTGGATAAGAATTTGCATTCGACTGTTAAATTAAAAATTAATTACTCAGATGCATAAAGGAACAATATAACTTTGAAGCCTCCAAGATGGCAAAGTTAATTATTTCCAATTAGGAGCAAAATATCTTCAGAGATATTTCAGACCTCTTAATGGCATGGGATGAACTGGGGAAAGAATAAAGAACTCTTTGTTGGTTTTTCTAGCTCATAAAAAGATACCACTTCATATCCAGAGCCTGTGTGCCAGGCAATTAAAATGCATTATCTGCAGTAGTATATTGGAATATGGAGTAAAACCAGCAAATCAATTAAATCCATATTTAACCGAAACACAGTGACACTATTCTCTAATCGCCGGCCCTATCCTCATCAGCGTGCTCCGAGTCCGCATGCACTGACTCTAGGTTACAATGTCTTGATGATGACCTGCTATACTAGTGCATCTTATTATGTGCTATGTCTCAATGAATCAGCGTTGTTGTTCCTTCGGGGGTTTCTGTGAAAGAAGGAGTGACATATGCACCACTATGGAAAACAGAAACAAAAAAATCAGCTAAGAAAGAATCCAAGATTGCTTAAGGTAAGATCATTTCTCTTTCTATATTGTCTAGTTTTTCATTGTGGTATAAAGCAGGCCAAAGTATATACCACTTGAGCCTCCAGCTGTTCACCCACCAACGATGCATAAAGCTCGCCTCCTTGATTATCCCTGTCCAATATGGCCTGTCCCAACCCCGCACCCCCCTTTGATCCATCTCTAAATCTCACCGCTGGCAGCTCTTTATGTGCTAAAGGTATGGCACATGTGTTAAACCCAACAGCCTCCTAATGTAGTCACAGAATCCCAAATTAGAGGAGTAATCTCAAAGGCAAATCTTCCGTCCCAGGTCTAAATCCTGGCCTCAGCTGGGTGCTTTAACAGCTATAAACTCCCTTTTCCAGACACAATTAACAATAAACACTGCTTTGCTGGCTTTGTGGTATGATTGTCAACAAATACCTTTACATCCCCTGGGAGATGCAAGCACACATGTCACACTGTTACTAAAGTGGGCATCCCACATGGTTGTGTAATATCAGATAGTCACAGACTGAATAAGATCAGTTTGGAATGCAAGAGCAAAAGCCGAGCAATCTGTGCACTGCTTTCTGACTGAAGTCCCTGTACTTCACACATAAATTATGACTCAATTTCAACTGTAAACAAAGACGTTAACCTCCATAATAACTCATTTACAACGTCCCATTGTTTACGGCATCCTGATCAGATGGTGTTACATTCACATACAGGATTGAGGACTAAGTGGTGATTATATTTCTGATAAGCAACTGATTTTACTCTGTGGGGTCCCTCAAGGGTCACCACACGGCCCACTTATGGAACCCTGTTAAAGCCAATCAGGTGGTAAAAGGCAGCGACAGACGGCAGTTAGAGCCAATCAGGTGTTAATGTGCAGTCGCAGATGAGGCCCCGCTGACAGATGGCAGGATGACCTGGAAAACCTGCCCCCTTTTTCCCTGTGATCTGTCTGCAGCTGACAGGTATTATTTCATAAACTCTCATCTAACAGGGATCACGGGAGCTCCCCCTGCATTAATCTGGTGCTGAAACCAGCCATGTAACGCCGGTGTCACAGCAAATCTGTCTCCCCATCACCGGTACGGGGGAAAGTGCTTTTTGATGAAGTCGTTCATAAATTTTAATATAATGTGTTGGGTGAACATGATGTATGATCTCACGGCTCATTCATATTTGAAGAGATCACCTTATGAAAAATAAAAACTCTGTATTTTTTTTTTATCCACTCCCACTTTTTCTCTTCCACCTGAGGAGGTTAAAATGTACAGCATGTGATTTTGATATATATGCCACTGTGGTGGGTTAGGATAAGCAGTTTAAGGGGCAGATGCCTGAGGATATTAGACTTACCTGACTAGGCACTATGCAAAGCCAACGTCCTATTCACCGAAAGTCCTGAATTTAAAAATTACGACGATAAAGGCCCTTACACAGAAATCGCTTTGAGCAGAAATCTGCTACTCAGAAATCGTTTTGCTCTCTCTTTGTTGCTCCCTCTTTCTGTTCTTTTTTCAAAGAGCAGCAGTATTGGCTAGGCATGCAGCCTCGTCTGACCTGCCAGGCCATGACTCCTTTTAACCTTCTCCTTCACTCCTCGCCTTTTTCTCAAACACTCTCTCTCTGTCTCTCCCGCCATCCCTCTGTCCCCCAGAAAACCACTTAACCAGGGACATTTCCTGGAGATGCTTAATCCTCTTTCAAAGAACTCCAACTAAGTTCGCAAATGTACGAATTACTGGACAGGCACCGCTTTCAGGGACCATTGGCAAGAACCATTCGGATTCATTAGACAAAGACCTCCATAAATGACCGTGGTAATTCGATGGATGACTGTAAGAGGAGAAGAGAGCTCAGTGCCTTGGTCATTAATGCTGTATGCCATCAGAGTGCTAGGTGGCTAAATCTCGATTTTCACTCCTTTTTTTCCTTTCTTTTTCCCAACTTTCTGGCTGGCACTGGGCAGAAATGAGAAACACATTACAGTTCCATTAATTGATTTATGCTGTTTTAAAATGGAGGTCTCATAGAAATGGAGGAATTAGCCGCACTCTTGGGCCAATTAGGCGAGCCGGGGCCTCTCTTGGCCGCCCTTGCATGCATCTCAATCAATGGCAATGCCCACAGGTGAAATGCCAGATCCGAAATGCTCGCGCTGGCCGCTGCATTCTAACACGCAAGATTGGCTAATGCTATTCAGACATGATAACATGAAAACTCACCCCACCCCCCTCTCTTCAGGCCATGGGATGGACACAATACAAAGGTGCTCACCATGTTAGTTTGCAGATTTTACTGTGGTGAAAAGGCGATAAAAGAATAGAAAAATAGCACCCAACAAACTTCAGTTCCTTTGCAGATAGATGCTGGGTATACTCAGAATTTCTTTAGGGAAGTCAACACATTTTTTTGGACTTACTTCTCTACTCCTACTCAAGTTGTTTTCGGTAGCTACTTTTACTTGAATCATTATTTCACTGAAGAAAGACTTCGACTTGAGGGTGGATGCTACTCCACCCACCTCTGAGTTTTATATAAGTGCACTGTTTAAGGGAAAACCTTGAAATTCAAAGCTATGTCCTAGCTTATTTGCAATACAGACAGAAGACCAAAAGTCCTTTTCGTTAGATCAAATGATTGTTGCTATTCACTTGCCATTCATTGTTTGCCTTTCTGTCTTCTGAGAAAACGGCAAGTCACTCAGCATGAGCCACGAAGAGTTGAGAGGGCGCACTTCAAACATTCCGAGCAGAGCGGCCAATAATATGCAAACGCATGTCCTAGCCTCTTTACGAAATAATGGATTCCAATGCAAATCGAATGACCTTTAATTATGGTATAATTCTGTCGATGATCATAACCTGGAGCACCATGACTAAATTTTACAATTAGCCCGTTTAACCTGCCGTATGAGGGTGACCTTTCGCCGAGCACTCACCGAGACGGGCTCAAAGTTAACACGGGGGACATCTGTTCTGGAATAGGGGTTGGGGGGGGTGCGCCTCTAGCTTCCCTGCTTCGTTTGTCCCGAAGGCTTTTTGGACGACTTTGCCGCCCTGGCAGAGAAGCCTGGGGAGAAGAACAGGCTGACATGGTGACAGCATTGAGAAGCAAGTTTTTACACCTAAGTGACAATCTGCTTCAGCTGCTGTGCCCATCCGGCCAGCACTGTCACTGTTTGTGAAAGGATTTTCCCTCGAATGACACGATGCAATTCAAATTTGACAAATGTGAGACAGGTCAAACACATGAAAAGCTACTTTTCACTTCTTAATGAACATGATTGTTTATACAGTGTCTGGTAGCTATAAGCAAATCCTCGATGTCCAATGAAAACCATGTGTCTCCATTTTTGTTGATTCTTAGTTTTCAACACACCATTTACATTGTGTAAAAAAGTCGTTATGACTGGACCAATAGAAATGCTCTAAAATCACTTGAAAGAAAATCTCTTTACATGGACTTACATTGAGTGTTTTTGCCTCCTCCTGCAAAGTTCATATTTTGGAGATACTTGTTTTTTCAGTCACGGTGACAATACTGTTTAACAGTGGGTCGGTTGTATTATACTGTAAGGCTGGCAGGACTAGAGGACACTGATTAGTCATTAGTGAACATTATGAAAAATCTGATGTGTTGTTTACATAAAGGAAAAGAAAAAGATCTATGATGTATTCCAATGTTCATTTGATACACATGGCCATTCTGACAGATGACAGTACACTACAGGAAGCACAGGGTGCAGAGATGTCCAAGTGAAGTGTAGAGACTCTGGGGTTCAAGTGCAAGTCAAACCATGAGTGGAGATTTCTCGTTTAGTCCTATTATTGGCTGCAAGCATTGCATGGTACAAAGTAAACCCCAACTAAAGACCTGTTAGATTTGACACGGCATCAAATAATGAGCTTTTCATTACAGAAACCATTCAGTCTAATGGACGTTACACAGCGTGACATGCAGTAAATATGGTGTTTAAATGAAAGACCCAAAACAACTTATTACAGTGGGTATATAGAGTATATAGTTGGCATAGCAACCATGCTAGCTAGATAGTGGTAGTAAATCACAAATGTATGTGGTCTGTTACTTACCAAAACGCCAGCTAGATCAGCTATCAACTTTAGAAAACATAGCTATTGTGCTCATTAGCATACTTGCGATCTAGACAACATGGTATCTAAACAATAAATTGCCTAAATTTCCTAGAAACATATAGCAAGTCATTGAAAGTCATTCATTTATTCATTACTGCTGACCAACCATGGGCCTACGTCTGTCTTTAAAACGACTCAACTAATGTGCCTATTCTGCTGCTTTCAAGTGCCTATGTAATGATGTTCCCCTCTTTCCTCTCAACCACCACCAGACAGACAGTTCCTGTCTGGTTGTCTAGGGGGTAGGCTCTGCCCCTGCCATCTTTATGAGGCAAAACCAGCAAGGATCTTGACGTTCCAAGACCTGGACCAGGGACAGGGCCTATGCCTAAGAGTCTTTCATTTTTACTGAATTGCTGTCATTCAAAACGTTCTATAGAGGACATAAAATTGTGCTACTTCACTCTTGCCAACCTTCAGTCTTTTATTTATTTATTTATTTTCTCAAATTTCCTCAAATTTCACATTTCAAGTCATGACTGCTGTTTGGTTAAGGGTGAGGCCAAATGAAGTCAGTCAAGATGCTGGTTTGAGGCCTCATCTTTGACAGGAGGTGAAAAGGCTTCTGACACATTTCTCCACCATAAAAGAAGACGGAAATGTGAATTGTGTTGGCACTGTGACTGGGGCACAGCGAGATAAAATAATTGGTAAATAGTTGGAATAGTCGATTATGTGAATAACTGTCAACAGATTAATCAGTTGTAGAAATAAACGTTAGATGCAACCCTTTTATACTGCATACCGATTGTTTCTGACGCCAGATTTCATCATTTGACCTCAAAAGCCTGTTTTGGGATCTGTTCCCAGATCAAAGAGGTGAGAGCATGTTTCCCTGTCTTTTTTAATGTGGGAGCTGTATCTGAACCACCACTTTAACATCTGCACTCAGTCGTGATGCTAACTCTTGGCTAATAACAGCGTGCGTCCGCCGCGTCCAGAGCCAAGTGGGACAGCTGAGCGATGTCAGGCAGGTTTTGTGTGCCGCCTCTAAGCATTATTGATTCTGGAGGTGGGGGGGTAGAAGGAGGTGGGATTTGTAACAGCCCCAAGCTGTTCCCCTGTAAAGGAACAATGTCAGCAGTGTTGGGTACAACATCCAAGCGCTACCTCTGTCATAGGCGTCCAGTACAATCCTGTGCCATAATGGCAGAGGCTCATTGAGAGTAATCAAATACCTCTGATGGATGGCATCGACTGGGCTGAGCCAGGAGACACACACACACACACACACACACACACATCTTAAAACACACTAACAAGCCAACTCCCCTGCCACAATCCACCTCCTCCATCCGCCTACTACATTTTTTTTCTTCCCCATCTTCCTATACCTTCTTAATCCATTTCAAACCATTGGTCCTTTTTCGTGAGGATTTTCTTTCTTTTTTTTTTTTTTTCCAAGGTATCTTAATTACTCTGAAGGAGCTGGGCTCTGGCCGGGGGACAACTCAAAGAAAGTCCATTTGCATTTGTGTGTAGTGAGTGTTTTGGCAGTCTCCCCTCGCGTCCAGATTGGAGCGCCTCTCGGCGGCGCGCGGGCCTGTCTTGGAGGAGTGTGTGTTGGGGGATTAGGGCTTTAGCAGGGAAGGTAAGTGTGACTACAAGCTTTGGCTGGCCATCTGCTCTCCTGCAGTACTCGGGCCAACCTGAGCCGCCTGCAGCAAGGACCTGGCCTACGCACCAACACACACCGCCGGCCAACACACCACACACACACACACACACACACACACACACACACACACACACACACCAACTACCGGCCAAACATACTCGCTCATCCAATCACCATCAGCCTGCTGCTTAGCAGCAAACACTCCATATGCACCAAAGTTTCTCTCTCTCTCTCTCTCTCTCTCTCTCTCTCTCTCTGTCTCTCTTTCTCTCCTACTTTTCTAATTTAATGAATAAGATATGAATGTCCCTAAAGTAAGTGGATGAAGAGCTTGCTATGTAGGGCATTACGTCTGTCTTAGCATTGATAGCATAGCATGTCCCTGTGCATTCAAAGCTACATTCAACTCTTTCAACCATTTTCAGCTATTAACTATATTCATTCACGTCAGGGAATATGTGAAACTTCACAGGTGCACGCTTCCGTATTATATTTATTGCATGCAAATTCTTGCTACAATTTAAAATATTCAATTCATTTAGTTGCATAAAATGAACACTATAGCACACATTCACAAGTTGAAACATCACAAAATGTTTTGCTAAATTTCTAGATTAATATAAGTAAACACTTAAAAATGAACCTTAAATATGCATTTTTGTAGAGCAGATTCCATATTTATTCACTACGTTTTAAGATTTTGGAAAAAAAACACCATGAAACATGAAATTTGTGTAATGTAAAACCTGTGATTTTCAAAAAAAATGTAAAGTTTTTTTTTTGTTTTTTTTTTTTTAATGTAAACACAATAGATAAATGGTTATCTTGAGCAAAATGTGTGGCATTCATTGAGTCACATAAATGTTTTGATTCCTCTAAACACCCACAGACCAGTCATCAAAGAACAACTGTGATGGGGTCAGGATGCTCACAGCACATAGTAAACAATTTTGCGATTTGTTAGAGGTTCATTTGCATATCGCAGCTCTCTGCAGTCGCAGGGTTGCAGTTGTCCAATACTACAATAACAATAAACAAGCGTGGGCCTTCTCTGCTTCTCATAGGCAGAAGAATGGACACATTTATGCAGTCATGCCTCTACCTGGGATGGAGATTTGAATGATCATGTTTTCTTTAACATATCATTTCATTCATGATGGAACAAAAAATGCAAGCAAAACATTAAAAAAAAAAACAAATGTATATCACTGTAAAATGAATAGTTCCATTTCTGAAACAGGATTTGCTGAGCTTCCTTCAAAGCTGTTGCAAAATATTTTAAACACACACAGCTATAACTTGCTTACTTAACAACAACTGGATTCTGCGTTAATGAGCCATCATTAAGATCCATTGTGCTATAAATGCTCATATGGACCTCACACACATTGAAAGTGAATAGCAAGATGAAATAAGAACCAAAAGAAAGGTTGTGTTTAAACCGAGAGGCTGACATCTTATTTTCTTAACACCTTGACTAAAATATACTTGGTCAAACAGGCTGAAATAACACTAACAGGCTAAGTTGAAATATGTTACATAAATGTGTTACATGCTGCAAGTGTGCTGGTTTTTAGTAAATATGCTTTAATAGTATAAAACTCAGTGTGTAAACAAAAGTGTGGCACCCTTTGTGGAAATTAGCATTGCCATTGCATTGGTAGCTGCTATATTAAGATTTATTCTTGATTATATTTCTAAAGTATTACTTGAATGTTAGAAAATGAATGAAATGACTGCATATAATGATCGTTAAATGTTCAGCAGTCCATAGTTGCATGGCCATCATAAAACAATCTAAACCAGAGTTTCCCAACCAGGTCCTCAGAGCCACACAGATGGTCCACGTTCAGCACAGGTGGTCCACCTTCATCACTGTGTGTTGTGAGTTAGATTGGAACAACAGTGATCGTCTGAGGCGCCCAGAGGACCCGGTTGGCAAACGCTACTTTAAACAGACTACATTACTCAGTGAAAGAGTTGTTTAATATCAGTGTTATTAATTATTTAAATGATTTATTAACAAGTTATCACATTTTATGTTTATGTTTACTTTATAAGGTAAAGGGCTTTCACTCTGCATCACCTCGTAACAAAGACTGCCGTAGACCTGCAGTAAAAACACTGTAATGCACGCCCTCGCACAGCTTATTGCACTCATATAACAGGATTGTATTCCAAGTAATTGTGCAGCATTTCGACTAGTCTGTTCAAAACGTGATGGAGGGTTGGCATCAAAATAGAGTCGAACACAAATGGAGTTACACAGTTTTTAAATAACAGCAACACTATATATATATTTACATGATATGATTTTAGAGAAAGATTGGAAAGGAAAGGAGAGAGAGAGAGAGAGAGCAAGAGAGAGAGAGAAAGAGAAGAATGTCTTTCTCTGGTAGCTATGAGCTGTAGCAGTTATTTAAAGCCGATACCTGCTGGGCCCTGAGGTCCTTTTCCCCATTCTGACACATGAGAGAAATGAACGACACCAGAAAGGTGGGGGGGGGGGGGTGGCAGAGAGAGAGAGAGAGAGAGAGAGAGAGAGAAATAGGGGATTGAGGGGAGGAGGAGGGATAAGAGAGAGAGAGGGAGAGAAAGAGAAAAAAACAACAACAACAACAAGAAACATAATGCTCATTATTAAATTGCAAGCATGGTGATTGCCAGGAACCTATTCCTCATCATTAATTATTCATCCTTTTCCTTCAGTAATGCAATACTCAGGTGAGGCGAGCGGGTGATAGAACGTGTAATTTTGAGGCTTAATGGGCGATGTGACCGGATCCAGGGAGGGACCTGGAATATAAATCAGACACAGTGGCACGGGCGTGCAACACGGCCAGAGAATCTGTCTCTCGTCATGTTTACTTCTTTATTATATCACGTAGCAGTGAGGGGGAACTAACACGCTGACCTTTCGCTTCATTTAAAGAATGTTAGGGTTGTTTCTTTTTTCTTTTGTTTTTTCAAATCCTGCACAGAAAAAAGAAAAACGTATTTTGTAGTGCATGAGCAAACACGTGCATTAAAACGGATGGTGATTGTAACGGGCCTGACGTAGGCCTCATCAGTACCGCTCATAGGCTCAGGCAGAGTTTTAAATGGGCCGAGGGAACGCAATCACGTCCCTGTTTGGCATTTTTGCCAAGCGCATTTCCATGAATGTAATTGCTTTCCATGTTTCCAAATGTAAAGCAATGCCAGGCTATCCAACACGCTGTGATTTAATAATCAACCTGATTGCAGCTACGTATGGAGCTCCTCATAAGACTGTTGATTCTGAAGATACTGGCCCGTTTAATCCCACTATTTATCCTCTGACTACAATGCGATAATGTTATTAACGATGCTACCGCCGATGATGCTCAATCACGGGACGCACGCTCGGAATCCATCTTCAATATGACTCCCTTTGCAAACAGCGCTTTCATGTTTTATACATATTAGTCCATGTTAATATTGTTTGCGGATGATATCCGAAGAAGAGCAAAGCAATTAATAATGCGTGGCAAGGCATGGATGGTGCAGACAAATCCTGGCAGCTTTCAAATACGTGCCTTAGGCTTCTTCTTGCATCTCTCTCCCTCTCTCTCTCCCCCTCTGTCTCTCTCTCTCTCTGTCTCTCTGTCTCTCTGTCTGTCTAAAATGCATATCTTCCCCATATGCTTTCATAATATCCCCAGTTCTAAATTAATGACCTCTCTACTGTGAAATGGAACAATGCCTCGGTCTTTGGGGTGTGAACTAGTTCACCTGCTGCTCCAATATTGAGACAGAAAGAGAGAGAGAGAGAGAGAGAGAGAGAGAGAGAGAGAGAGAGAGAGAGAGAGAGAGAAAGACAGTGGGAGAGAGAGGGAGAGAGAGAGAGAGAGAGAGAGAGAGAGAGGAGAGAGAGAGGGAGAGAGAGAGAGAGAGAGAGAGAGAGAGAGAGAGGGAGAGAGAGAGAGAGAGAGAGAGAGAGAGAGAGAGAGAGAGAGAGAGAGAGAGAGAGAGAGAGAGAGAGAAGTGTCTCCAGGCTTTTCCTCCCCTCAGACTGAGTCGGAGCTGGAAAACGTTTGGCTAAACTGAATGGATATGCAAAACAGATCTCAATGTAATTGATAATGTAAAGCATTATTGTTTTTTTCCCCGCTGCATTTCTAAAATAGAGATGCATTCCTGATGACCCATATCTAGCCAGTGCAACTCTGGCTTATTCTTCCTGCCAAATATGCTTACATAAGGGTGAATAATGGGAGATATTATTCATATAAGCATATTGTTGCTGTCAGAACAAAACCATCCCTTCAAAATGATAACTTAGCAGGAGAAGGAAAAAACTGCTTTACTTTTAATGTAAGTCAATGGAACCAGATGTCTTTCCAAGTCATTTTGGACCGTTTCTTTTGGTCCATTCATACTCAGATTTGCACACAATGTAAAGAGCAATAGATCATTTCACATTGTATTAAAAAGTGAAAAACAACAAAAATGGAGATACAAGGTCTTATTTCGACAGCAGCAATGTCTAAAAAGCTACACATCTTCATATGAACTTTGCTTTCTCTTGTAATAAAGGTTTTTGAGCATTTTCTCTTTTCTTGCTGCCAAGGTTTTAGCACTCTTGGTCAAATGGCATGTTTAGCTGATTTTCTAAGTATAAATAAGTAATAAAACATCCTCAACAGAGAACACACTTCTACACATGCTGATGCACAACTACTGGGAAAAAAATAAAAATTAAAAAAATAAAATTAAATGTGGACCGTGCAAAAGTTATGGCACATTTTATGTTTTCTATTTTTATGTTAAATTCAGGACATAAACAGTAATTGTGTATTAAAATGTAAAGATAACACCATATTTAAGCCATGAGCCAACATTTTATTACACACTTCTATAACATAATAATAGCTCCATCGCTGTAGTTACAGAATAATAAGCCTTTGTATGGAATAAAAGGGTTAAGCTTGTTAGCAGTAGAGGATGTTTTATTTTTCACTTGAAAAATCGACAAAATGTATTTTGACTTACTACATATTTCTATTTCCTTTTTTTCTAACACCCACTTACAGTGTCTCTGTGGATTTATGTACTAAAAACAGGTCACAATTCATTTTCACACGACCATTTTTAAACTCTCTTTATCTCAGAGAGGAACAATTTCAACTTTCTTTTTAAGAGAAAATGATACGTTTACATTTTTTACACCATGTGAAAGCACCAGCTTTTTCAATGCATGCAAATGTCATGATGAACAGAAATGGTCCAAAATTACTCAGATAAAATGATAATTACATTCATAGACTTTATAGGGCAAATATCCTACATATTTCTTCCCCTGGAATCCACGTCTAGTGTTTGTGAGGTTCCAGCCTCTCGTCGTCCCTCAGGATTTCTTACAGCATCCAGTCCTAACACTAGATCTGTTCTCCAAGTAGAGATTTGGAAATGGTTAAGCTAAAACTCAACAGATACAAATAAAAAACACAGTATTTTGTTTTCCAATATTTCTTATATCAGTTTGTCAAATAAACTCTTACTGCCCAAATAAATAGCTTCATATATTAGTTCTTCAGGTGCTCAGGGCTTTTGCACAGTGATGTATACATGAGCAGGGAAATGTTTGGAACCACTTTTCATGTTAATAATTTGGTTGTTTTGTATACAATAACAACTTTAAGAATGCAGATGTAAATGGAGTTTCACAAAATGTATTCAATGTTTCAAGTAGATATTCAGGGAAAAAAATAATGGATAAATAATGTTAGGTAATTACATATTTGTATGATTTTTATCTTCTTTTTTTTTTTGGACAAGTTATCTGGCCCTTATCTGATTATAATCATTATTGATTACTTTTGAAATCTAAAGTATTATGGATATTCATTTTATTATAATTCCAACCAGTTATTCTAGAGCCATAATCAGTTATTGCATAATTATGTACAAATAAATGTAGAAATAAATGTGTGATGTTGCGCATAATAAGTCTTTAATTTTCTACACTTACAGTAGTGTGAAAATGTTATAGACACTGGAAAAAAATAGATTTAAAAAGTTATTTATCTGAGCATTAAGCATTTAACAGTAAATTGCAATAAATATAAACAATATTAATACAATACAGAGTGTTTTTCTGTATGGCTTTTCATTGAAGCATTTCAGACCTAACCAAGTTGCAGCCCAGTATTATTTGTAATTATAAAACAATAACTTTCAGCTAATTTGTGCCTCTTTATGTCAAAATGAAGGGTGCCGTTGCTGGAATCTAGAACATCTATATGATAGCTGGGGACATCGAGGAGACATCTGGAAGCAACTTTTTTAAGATAAGACATTCTTGTTCCTTTTCGCTGTCTGTGTTTATTCTAAACACACATATGGTGAGTTTACAAGCACAAACATCATTATTGCCAAGATAAATGGTTTTAAATATTGTGCTCAGGTGACTGGATCTGCTACTATACTTCATTTATATTCATTCAAATGCCGATTCCAAACTTTTGAATGCTGCTGTATGAGAAAGCGTTAAACATTGCTAATGTGAGAAACAAACACAGCCACTTGAACGTTCCTAATTTGACCACCAGTGCAAATTACAAGCTGCACTACAGGCGTAATATCATGACATCACAGAGTCTGTTTTCAAAATGTATCTACTATTTATGAGTGCTGCCTACACAATGTTTGTCAGATCATTGGAATCATATAAATAAAGCTGCTACTTTCCGGCAGATGGAGTTACTACAGGCTCTGACGTCATACACACAGACACACACTTACACACACACACACACACAAACACACACACACACCCCAGCTGCTACTGCCGAATAATGAATGAGTTTCATTTTGCCGGCTGTAATACAATAGGCCTTACATAAAGACATCGAAACGTTCTCATTGATTCTACTGATTTGTGCTCAGAAGATAAGGAGTACGGCAGGAGCGGTCAGTTTGGTCAGTCGGCATGCTTATGAATTTGGATATGAATTACAGTTAGCAATGAACACTACATCTATTGCTCTGTTGCACCTATTATTATCACATCCCATTCATTTGAAAATGCGTGTTGCCCTTTACAATGTGTGTAAAGTTCATGATGAATGGATGAACAGAAATGGACTTGGAAAACTCTCTGGTTCCATTGACTTACATCAAAATAAAACTACCTTTTTTTCCAGCCAGTGTAAAGTTATCATTGCACAAGTTATCAATTTTGAGATACAAGGTTTTGTTCAGACAGCAGCGACATATGAGCCAAATCCAAAACAGCAAAACATTAAGCTTTTAATGATCATAACAACAAATAAATAAACACATAGATAAATTACCTTAATATGGAATAGCTTTTCCCCTTTGATTTCTTTAAATATTGAGGTTTTGTTTGTACAATTGTTACTCAGAATTGATGGTTTTTCAGGTAAAAAAAGCAAACAAAAAAAAAACTAAACATTACCAAGCTACTTTTTGTTTAATCTAAGACCATTGTTTTCTCTATAAGGTTAAAAGCTGGACTCTGACCAGGCCAAAACCACCAGTAAAAATAATTTATTTACTTATTTCTTTATTTATTTATTCGTTCACTCATTCTGAGGAGTGCACGTTTACATTACAGGCTGTGAATATGTTTGTTCGCTGATTGTAGTTGTCCACTATTTGTATTTTGTGTTGATCATTTCTATAAGCGCTCATTTCACTAAGACACGCGTGTGCATTTGAACATTACAATAATTCTGATAAAAAAAATTAAAATGCAAAAAATAATAATAGTTTTTGTTTTTGTCAACTATAAATACAGGTCATCACTTTCTGAAGGCTCCCTGTTGGAAATCAACTAATATATCTTTAATCAGTAAAATGGAGCAATAACTCTATTAGAACTAGTGTAGTAGACTCTATGTGTGAAATGTTGTGACTGTGCTGAGCTGCTAGCGAGCAATGAGGGGCAAAGGGGGAGGGCTGTAGACTTCTTTGCCCACCTATATATTGTTTCTGGGACCTCCAAACAGGCAGAAATGGCTTTTTCATGGCTATTATACCAAAAGATTTATCTGAGACTGTATTTTTTCACCATGTTCATTAGGCTTATAGGAACCCCTCCATAAGGCTGGGTCAATGTTTGATTTGAATGCTTCTTTTTTGCCAACAAACACTGAAGCTTTATGACACTGTCTTGTATTTAAAAGAAGGAATAAGAACTAAGACTGAATCTACTGTGCATTCTCGTCTGCAGCAAATTTGGGTGGAAAAAAAGAGAAAAAAACCCAAAAGGTCACACGTGTTAGTCAGATAGTGCTTGAAGAATTCTGTCAGGCTTTGTGGTCATACTGCATGTGTCCACCGCAACATAATTACTCTCTCCCTCTCCCTCTCTCCCTGCATGTGCGCCCATCAACCCCCTCCATCCTCCTGCCCCAAAATGTCTTTAACCTCTTTTTGCCTGACAGACGACCCTCTTTACTCATCTCTCTCTCTCTCTCTCTCTCTCTCTCTCTCTCTCTCTCTCTCTCTCACTCCCTCTGCCTCTCTCTGTCTCCCTCTCTCACCCCTAAACTGATCAGGCTGCTGCTGCATAAATTAGTCATCAGTATTAGCATGGCGCGGCGCGTGCCACCGGTGCCAACTGCTCTCTGCGCGGCCATTAAAGGTCATGTTTTGATGACTGAATGCCACACAGACACCTTGGCTCCCGCGAGGAGGCTCCCCAGGTGCATGTGAAAGGTTAAAAATTACCTTCCCCGACACCACCGCGCTGCCCAAGGAAATAATTAGAGGGGGTTTTTAGGAGCCTCCTGTCTGTCGGGAGGCGCCGCTACGGGACTAATGGCCACGCCGGGGGAAGAGTCAAACGGGCTGTCACTCCGCCACGGACAAACGAGCCTAATAGCAGGGCCTGTCAGAGAGAGAGAGAGAGAGAGAGAAAGAGAGAGAGAAGGAGAGTGAGAGAGGCAGTAATGGCATTAGGCCCCTAACCTTTTCCATAAATCTGTTAACACGTGTACTGCGGTGATTTTCGTGACCGCTGTGTGCTAATGCAGCCTAGGTTGGTGAGGTGACACCCACTGGACGGAGATGGGAACAGTTGGCACCCTCTCATTTTTTTCTTAAATTGGTAGTTTGGCAAAATCCCAAATCTACACAATTATCTCTTTAATCGGAATACAGCCATGCTTGATGCCCAGCGTTTGCTTCTTTACTTTTGCAGTGTTCTGTAGTCATGGGCGTTTATTGCTGCTGTCAGAAGAAAACCTTGTATCTCCCTTTTTGTTGTTTTTCAGTTTTTGACATCATTTGAAAATACATGTTGTGTTTTACATTGTGTGTAAACTTCATGATGAATCGACCAAAAGAAACGGCCCAAAATGACTTGGGGGGGAAAAACTAAGTCTGGTTCCACTGACTTACATTAAAGGTAAAGTAGGTTTTTTCTTCTCCTGTAAAGGTAGAATTTTGGAGATATGAGGATTTCTTCCAACCACAGCGTTATATTACAAAGATTTGCATCATACTAACCTCAAACAAAGCTCAAATGGTGTCGAGTTGTTAGGTAATCTCAAAGTGGCTTGCTCTAACTTATGTCAAATGAAATAAGTTACTAAGTTAACAGGTTATATGTTGTAAGTTAATAAGAATATTATTTCTGCCTAATTTTTGTCTAGCCATCCATCCATCCATCCATCCATCCATCCAT
This sequence comes from Pygocentrus nattereri, assembly GCF_015220715.1. NCBI lineage: Eukaryota > Metazoa > Chordata > Actinopteri > Characiformes > Serrasalmidae > Pygocentrus > Pygocentrus nattereri. The sequence goes on along the minus strand of NC_051240.1, from coordinate 10,323,655 downwards.
CCATCCATCCATCCATCCATCCATCCATCCAGTTTCAGACACTGTGTGCTGCACTTTTATCTTTAAAAATGGACAAACATGTTAACACAAATCAAGCTCCATGGTAGCTGCTACAACTGTCTTAACCAGTGAGCAAAGAACTTGCACAGACTGGTGCAAAATCAGACTTGACACAATAAATATTCTATATATTTATGATTCAATTCACTGGCAACACATTTTCAATAAAGTGCCCAGCGTGTTGATTTTCTGAGTGGAAATTCATTAACTTATCCTCTATGGGGTGTGAACTTAAATATGACTTTTTTTTCTGCAGATTTTAGTGCATAATTTCTATTGCAGAGTTTAAGATATTGGAAAAAATAAAACATACAGTACAAAATATAGCTTTTGCACAGGCCACATTTTATTTTTATTGTTTTTCAGTATGCTTAGTTCAACAAGTAAATAGCAACTGTGCACAAAAATGTGCAGAAGCATCTGTAGATTTACTTATTCTCACTTAGAACATCAACTACACATGTCAACTGACCAGACATACCCAAACATTTGCATGCTAACATAAGTAAAATGAATGCAGAGTGTTTCCTTTTGTTACATATGTGATAGGTTATTGTATACACAATTGAATAACTAAATTATTTATTTATTCCTTCAGTTTTTGATAAGGGTTTTGTGGATTTTCCAACATAATCGTTGAGATTCTTTAACTTTGAGGTTGGGACAAATGGGTGATGATTTAAGCATACAACTTGCATGATGCTAATTAATGTACACCTGGTTCCTGAAGGGCTCTTTATTGAAGGCAATATGAATAGTTCTACTTAACATGAGCCATATATAACCATTCCATGCTTAAGTGGTTCTTTACATAATGAAATGGCACCAAGAAGCACCCAATGGAGTTCTTCTATTGTTCCAAGCTTGGCATCATAACAATAGAAACTCTTTTGGGCTGCAACATAGAGCCAAGGTTCTGTGTAGAATGAACACATTTTCCATCGATCTGAAAAACCACTTCACCATGCAAAGAACCATTAAACCCTCTGGGGTGACAAACATCATGTATGTTTCTTTACCTGTGTTGATAATACAGTGCAGAAATATGGTTCAAACATGTTTTGAATCTGTAGAATTGCCCTTTCCATTCCATCTAATCACAAGATTATACATGATTTACATCTAGAGTAATGGGCATATGAAGAGGGTCTGACACACACCATGTGTAAGTGGTGGATTTGGATACCCGTCTACATTTTGTTTAAAACTGGCCAATGGAGACTTAGGAAATCACTATCCATCACATCAGAAACCCTTCATTCTCTTTATCCAGTCAACATCAGAGACTCGTGTGAAATGGTGTAGAGAAGCTGAAGCTGCTGCAATGGTTTTGGGAAAAAAGCAACAAAGATAACAGAGCATTTTGATATGACATATGGGAGTCAGGTTATATACAAGTGCCTTGAAAGGAGAACTTAAGAAGATACACACAAATCATGAGTTGGCTGTATAAAGACCTCATGCTGTCAACCAAAAGAGGATGGGTTCCCCTTTTTAGTCTTGGTTCCTCTCAAGGTTTCTTCCTCTTGCTCTTAAGGAGTTTTTCCTTGCCACTGTCACCACTGGCGACTCTCATGGGAATTTGGACCCAGATTATTCTGCAAAGCTGCTTTGTGACAATGCCTGTTGTACAAAGCTCTATACAAAACACTTTGACATGGTCCTAAACAGAACTATTGCCTTTACTAAAGAACCCTTGAAGAACCACCTTCCTTAACTGCATGAGGTAACCTAATAGCTTCCATTACTTGTTAGCTATATTAGCCTCAAAGATCCAATACAAAGCTAACAGACCAAACCTCAGAAGATATGTACAAATTGAGGAAATGTCCTCAGAGCCCAGAGCATTAAGCATGAGATGGCTCTATAGCAGTGGTGGACAGTAATGAAGTAAATGTAATTTGTTACTGTACTTAAGTTTTTTTTTTTTTTTCGTGTATCTGTACTTTACTGAAGTCTTTCCATTTTGGGTGACTTTTCACTTTCACTCCATTACATTTCAAAGTCTAATATCTTTTCACTCCACTACATGATGGGAAATCTGTCGTTCCTTTAGGCTGATGTGTGTATAACAATGTAACGTCAAAACAAAAGAAGTGTAAAGCAAGAACACCAATCAGGGCACAGCGCGCACTTAGTTTTGACCTGTTGGACATACCGACCCGGCAGGACTCTAGCCTAACTTTGTGTAAATAGACCCCAATTTAGAAATATGAACACATGCAGTCGTGACTGACGTCTTTTTTCTGAATTTATACAAACATCATTTCATTTTATCGTAAACTAGTTTTCGCTATGTTTATAAACAGAGACCTACAGATCAATATAGTAAAGGAAACTCATTCGTGATCCTGAGTTTAAAGCCAGTTTTTATTCAACTTAAACTTGTAACTTTGTTGCAAATAAATCAAAACTGAAACTTTGCTTGTTTGCAAAAAGTGATTTCAGAGCCACTCGGTTCTCCCTGATGGAAACTTTACCTTCAGTGTTTTGTGCTTTAATAGCTTTAATAATTTTAATAGACATCAGCGTCAGACTAATTAATGACGTTCTATTAAAAGACTGGTTTACCAAGAGAGACGCTGGAGTGTTTTCACCTAAAATGAGTTCATCAAGCGAATCTTGTTATAAAAATGATAACAGGACATCAGAGCCAGAATTACTCTTTTAGTACTTTTACTTTTGATACTCTAGTACATTTAAAGGTAAGTACTTTTGTACTGTTACTCAAGTGGAGGTCTAAAGGGAGGAACTTCTACCTCTACTGGAGGAATATTTCTCTACTCTAACTCAAGTCCATGGTTTGTGTACTCCGTCCACCTCTGACATATAAAGACCTCATGGTTCTAAAGGAATCATTGACTTTACTAAAGAAACCTTGAAGAACCATCTTCTTGAAGGTCATGGGGCAACCTATAAGCTTCTTTGTTAGCTACATTCGCCTGAAAGTTCCAGTATAAGGCTAAGGAGCCAAACGTCAGACACTAAACACATCTGAGCTGATCAGCTAGTTTAGTTAAAAGGTGAAAATTGTGCAAATTTGATTTTGTCTCTAAACCAGAGCTTTAAAACCATCAAAGTGGCTGAAACAGAGGCTTCTGTTCACACATCCACCAACCAAATGATCATGCTAGGCCCGCGCCCGGTCTTTACGACACCGAATGTATTATTGATAAAGTGATTTGGTGGCTCTTGCTGTCTGGGGTCTTTGTTTTGTGGTGCAGGACCGGCGGCGGACTTCACGCTGATAGAATAGCCCTGAGCTGCAAGATGGGGGGATAAAAAGAATGTCAGAAAATCCTGACACTGTTCCACATGGCCTAGCTAAAGGTCCCGCTCCCTCCACCCCCCCTCCCTCCTCGACCCCCCCCCCCCCCCGTTCTCTCCGTCTGCCTGCCGAAAGAGAGAAAGAACGAGTGAAAGCAGGAGCCGAGGGGATGAGGAGGGACGGGAGGGGTGGGAGGCGTGCGCGCGCCTGTGGAAAGGGGGTGGTCGAGAGTCATTTCCCTGCAAGCCTGCATATCCTGCGCGAGACAGCCAATCTGTCAGAGGTCAGAGCCCCCTCTCTACTTAAACCAGCACAGCGTGGCAAAGCAGGTGCGCGTGACGCACACACATACGCACGCGCTCGCGCGCGCGCCGAAAGACACAACCTCGCTCCCCAAGGTGCTAAGTGAGGGGGGGAGAAGACAGTGAAACAATAGCGCGCTAAACATAGCGCCGTTCCCTCTCCACCCCCCTCTGCACGCGCGCGCTGCTGAAGATGTACTTAAACTCTCTCCTTCGCGCCGCGCGCTTGGCACCCGCGCGCCGTGACATTTATATTCCCCGCCGCTGCGCATCCTGCTCCGCTAATAGCGGGGTTATTAACATAACAAACTTAAATGTTGGATATAAATAATACCGTTTCAGGACGGCGCGCGGCTCAGCTGACAGTATTTAGGCACGCGGCTCAACATCTGTTTATGAACACTTTGGCTAATGATATCATTCCATATCATTAAGGGCGGGCGCAGCAGCTCACAGAGCGCGCGCAGGTGCACCGGGAGAGAGAGGGAGAGAGAGAGAGAGAGAGAGAGAGAGAGAGAGAGAGATGCCCCCTCCCTTGCCCACCCCCTCCGCACTCGTCCTTCTCTCCTCGCGCGCGCGTTCCGTGAGCTTCCAAACCCGTCATTAGGACAATTTTCCCCAGCTCGCGCAGAGGCAGCCCTGTGATTTGAATCTGTGTATCACCTGTAATTGTAGTTTTTAGCAAGCCGCTGATTCCATACATTTAGCGGGGCAAAAAAAAACAACAAAAAAAACTGCGCGCGCCGGCCCACGGCCTCCAAAACGCATTTGTGTTGCCAGCTGCAGCCCACGCTCTTTTTTCTTTCTTTTCTTTTTTTAACATCTCTCTCTCTCTCTCTCTCTCTCTCTCTCTCTCTGTCTGTCTGTCTCTCTCGCTCTCTGTCTCTCTCTATCTCGCTGTCTCTCTGTCTCTCTCTCCCCTCTCTCTCTCTCTCCCTCTGTCTGTCTGTCTGTCTCTCTCGCTCTGTCTCTCTCTCTCTCATTCTCTTTCTCTCTCTGTTGTTTTCTTTCTCTCTTTGTCTGTCTGTCTCTCTCTCTCTCTCTCTCTCTTCCTCTCTCTCTCTCTCTCTCTCTCTCTCTCTCTCTCTGTTGGTCTCTCTCTCTCTCTCCCTCTGTCTCTCTCTCTCTCTCTCTCTGGTTCTCTCTCTCTCTCTCTTACTTCTTTCTTTTTACAGGCTGTTCTGCACTCTGACAGGTAGAGAGAGTTCGCAAGACAGACAGACGGAGGGGGGGGGGGGGGGGGGGGGGGTTAAGTTTAGAGGCGATGTGTGTCATGCCTTTGTTTTCTCTTCTCGCATGCCGTGTTTAGAGAGTCATAATTATGGAAATTATTGATTATCCTCCGCAGAACAAAGATAAGGTCCCTCTCCCAGTCAGTGACCAAGCGGCTGTGGAGCTCTCACCGTTTCCCTCTCTATCAGCAGCAGTGCTGTATGTCACATGTCCCTATTCTGGCTGAATTTTGAAGATTTTTTTTTTGAAGTATAAATAAATAACTAGCTCATAAAACGGTTACACATATGTTGTCACATACTTGCACATATGCACATGTAACTTTAATTTTTCTTTCAACTTTGCACATAAAACTACTTTTTTTTACTTTTTTACTATTGGTTTTTAGTGTTCTTCTTATATTGTCTATTTTTTTTTTTCAATTTTCTTGTAAGATTATATTAAGATTATATTTAGTGAATGGAGGAACAGCAAAGTAAGAATTTCATTGTACAGTGTAACGGCCTGTTCTGCTGTGCACATGACAATAAAACTCTTGAATCTTGATTAAGATATTGCTTTCTGATAGTTTTTGACTTTAAATGTGTTCTTTCAAATCCTGTCTTGGCAGAGAGGTACATGCAGCATTATAAGCCATAACTGTGCCAGTTTGCATTTGCTACTATTTTACCATTATCAATATTACATAGAAAACCTCAGAAGTCAAAAACATAGTTCACTGGTCATTTTGGATGGCAAACGATGCGGCTACATTTGTGTTATGACCCCTAGTTCCTATCACAACCATTGTTAAGAAATCAGAGTCTGTTAGTTTCTCTTTTATGTATAATTTATAACCAAAACACTCTGAGAGGCTTTGTTTACACCTCGAAGATGGAGTTGTGTAGGGGATTAAGGAGAATATACCTTTGGAAGTACATTGTCCTCTTTTTTTCTGATTGTGTAGCTGTCTGTATTTAACACCACAGAGCCGGACAGTGAATTCTCGTGTCTAACCAGTCTTACTTGTTAAGTTAAACACAGCACGTTTCAATTTTGGGAATCTTGCCTTTCTCCTACATTTGTTTCATGATTCCTCCTCAGTTAAGTAAATAACAGCATCTGCAAAGGTTCTGTTAATATAAAGCAGCTGTTTGTTAAGACTCTGGGTCTGTTCTGCTTTAACACTCAGCTTCTATGCTTGCTATGAAGACCAGATTTCAAATAATGTTTTAACCGTTTTCTTTTCAAGGCTACTAATCGAATCATACTCTGAAACTCTTTTGGCCCAAAGGTGTAAACCTGCTTAGTTTTAATGTGTTAAATTATTGCAGCACTGACAAAGAAAACATGCCTGTCTGTCTTCAAATTTTAAGTGAATGCAAAGGAAACAGATTTTTAGGTCTTTTAAATGAGCTTCTATGAGTTCAGTGTTGGTAAAGGCACTTTTCTCTGATTTTACTTTGTTGTTAAAGTTGTTGAGTGTAGTTGCGTTTACAGTGGGGTGGTGTATGTGTGTGTGTGTGTGTGTGTGTGGGGGGGGGGGGGGGGGGGGTTGTTTGTATGTGGAGGCTGACTGATGCGCCGTAGGAACAGAAAAGACTGAGGGTTCGCCCAGAGTGCTGTCAATCAACCAGGAGAGCACACCCTCTCTGCTTCCAGCATCGTTTTTAATGTTTATTACAGGTGACACACAGACACACATGCATGCAATGGGTGACCACAATGACACACACTCTTCATTTAATTCACACTTTTTCAAACAGTGTCAGGATGTGGGGGTCATAGATAGATAGATAGATAGATTTAAATAATCACTTGGACAGTTAGACATTAACAGAATGATACTGTATATATTTAATACATATTTAGGTAGTTTTGTAGGTTAATCCTCAGCTTTTCAGCTGCTTTTCCTCCCATCGAATTTAGGACTTAAGGAATGTATTGCCCTATGAATGCATAAAAACAAATCCACATGCAGTCAAACACACACTCTCCCCCCCAGCTCTTGTCCGGAAGGAGCTGAATGGGGAAGTGGTTGACCTCAGGTGTTTTTGACCCAAGCAGAGTTCTACAGAAAAGCTAGCTGGAGGAATCCTGCTATTCCTTTTACCGTCTCCCTTCAAAACAAGGCTTCATGGCAGGCTAACCCTTAGGAAACGAATGCTGTGGGTCACTAAACAATAATAAAATCAGTCTATCTTAACCTCTTTAAAGCAGAAGCTTTGACAGAACCCAGCAAGGACAACTTCAGTGTGAGAAGTGATGTAAGGTTTCATATCTTTTAATCAATTTGCCCGTTACAGCGAAATAGAGTAAACAGCTGTTAATGACATCTGATCTTTTCTGTTATGAAACTGAAGCCAACAGAGATACAGTGGCATCTTAAATTTCACCTGCTGTTAGAAATTCTCTTAATATAAACCATGTTTTTTTAGTTATAAAGTGTAGATGAAGGTATCTACACCACAAGCTGGCATTCATTTAGAGGTTGTGTCAAAACATACAGCACATCTCACGATGGCGGTATGTTTTCCTTAGTGTCTTATGTTCTTTTAGAAACCAAAGATGCTCTGAACAAAACGAGGAAAGTCTAGGGCTTCATGCAGCCATGATTTCCAGACAATTTGACAAACCAGGCCTATTTCAGAGCTAATTTTCTCAGAGTAGCTTGTCACGTCTTAAAAAAACATTCACTGGATTTTCCCTTAAAAAATAAAGCCTTAGCTATTTCACCTCCAGCTGTCGGGGAGCCGTTGTAAACACTAACAATGATGTCGTATTTTCCACTCCAGGAGTTGTGTAATGGACAGGGGGACAGAGAGGGAGAGGGAGAGAGAGAGAACGAGAGAGAGAGAGAGAAAGGAAGAAAGAGAGGTGGATTAAGAGATGGGGCCAAGCTGCCTGTCCTTGTACTGCGCTGCCTTTAGGCACTACACAGCAGTAATGACGCCATCAGCTCGCTCATCACACGAATTCTACAAACGCCCTTAGAGCACAGGGGTTCAGCACCATTACATAGCATTAAAGCTACACTTAGCTGCAGAATTTAAAGGTGCAGGCAGTGAAATTTTCCGTTCCATTACAAAAATGGATTTCTGGTTCACAGAATTTCACATATAACATGACTTAAAATTAGCATGGTTAAAGGTGCAGTCAGTAAAATGTCATATTCAGTATTACATAGTACTGAAACATTTAAAGATACAGTCAGTAGATTTCACATTCAGCATTACATTAACGAAGCGGTGTGTGTAAAATTGTATATTCAGTATTATGTAAAATAGGCACATTTAAAGGTGCAGTCTGGTGATTTTCAGTCAGCATTACACATATATTAAAGGTGCAGTGAGTACACTTTAAACTTAAACTTTAAAATTTACAAATAACAGACATGAAACTGAAGCCCCTGACTGGTATTGTTAAATTGGAAACTAAATCTGCATGAACTAACAGAGATGAATTATTATTAAAATGTCCAAACAGCTTTGCTACCTACATTAGTGAGGTCCATGTGACAAGTTACATGAGTAGAAACAGCTGAGTTATATAAATAAAAATATAAAATGTGGCCTATGCTAAAGTTATGGCAGATTTTATGATTTATGATTCCACAATGTTAAATATTATGAAATATGTTTGAGCACTGAAAGAAGTAGAGAACTGCTATATTTTGTTTGGCATGTGTTAACAGCCATAACAATAATATATATCGCTGTCAACACATGTAGGTTGTACATAGGTATAGGTCTATATATATATATATATATATATATATATATATATATATATATATATATATATATATATAGCCTAAAAATATAAAAAACATTTGTATGAACAATTGATTCGATCTAAGTATTTTTCAATTTAATCAACTATTCCAATTGCTTATTACCATAAGAAGTCATTTTTTCAAGCCATTTCTTACAGTGTAATTTACTATACTAAAAGACAGCTTTAAGCTTTCTGGACAAAGAAGGATTTCCAGTGGTGGATCTCCACTGTTTAAATAAATCTAGAGCTTTTAGCAATCCATGCATATTTATCCAACACATACAGGTGCATGCATGCTAATGATCCATTCTTACTTAAATAATGTAACATCTCTTTCCCATAACTTTGTGCTAAGTATGCAGTATGATGAGTCTCAGAGGTACGAGGACATCGTGTAGTGCACCAGAACACTGGAGCGAATTTAGACAGCAGGGTTCGCAGCCGTGGGATCAGGTTGGGTTCCTTTATGTCTGTGACTGCTAGCAGACGTTTGCACCCAGCTGAAGTGCTAATCCATTCTGAAGGCTCCTCTAATTTCTGAGAACCCACGCTCGAAATCCCGACACCGTGAATAAGGCATTCAGTAAAGATCACAGGGACCACCACCACCACCTGAGGAAAGAACAAAAAAGAGAAAAGCCTCCCCCAAAAAAGAGAGAGAAGAAGGAGAAGAAGCCATCTGAGGCCCCGTCGACACATCAGCCCTAACAAGTGTTTTTTATCAAACGCAACGCCGGTGCCTTTGTTATTTCTCTTTCACAAGTAAATTACACTTTTAGGATTTATTAAGACACGAAACAATTTTCAAATAGTGGGTCCGAACCCTCGGTGGAAAAGCACTCATTACTTCCTAGCCCGAGGCGCTCTTTGGCTCGCTAGCGCTAGCATACCCATCACTCTCTCTCTCGCGCACGCTCTCGCTCCCCCTCTCTCTCTCTGGGCATGGCTGGCCCGTGCCTGGCGCAGTAATGTCACAGCGGTTTGTTGAAAGTCAATCCATGATTCTGCTCCCAGCAGGTGCTGCTCAAACTCTGCTCAATAATTGAAGAGGAAGACGCACGGACGCATTAGCAGCGCTGCGGCCGGCCGATAAAAAAAAGAGAGAGAGAGAGAAAAAAAAGCAGCCTTTTCCACGTCACACATATTTTTCTCCTCCGTCTACAAAGGCCATGCCGCATCCCTTTATCCTCTCTTCTTTTGTTTTATTCATTTCTGCGTTTTTTCTTCTTTTCTCATTTTTTTTCCAGCTTTTTTGGTGAGAGGTTTTATGTATGCATGAAAAAAAAAAATGAAAGGGCCATTTGTTCCCTTTTAGTCTGATGTGTGAGTGGAGGGTATGTGCGTGCGTGAGAGTCAAATGATTATCTTTTTTGATTTCTGAGCTGCCGTCTCAATGAAGTCATGTATATTTCTTGTGTGATTTATTTATTTATTTATTTTTCCTCTCTCTCTCTCTCTCTCTCTCTCTCTCTCTCAGGCCCTCAGGAGGCTCAGAAGTCCAAATCTTTTCAACTTCTCTGCCCCTATCAGACTGCGGACATGCGTTTTAATAAGTAATACTGGTTTTCTCCCATGACAAAAGCCACACTGGACTGTGGCATCTGGCCCTTGATTCCAACCTTTCAGAGCCGTGCAGCAGGACCTCGTTTCGGGCCTTAAACCCTCAAACGCCGCCTTTGATGGCTTTTTAATGAGGAGCCAGTGCCTAAACGCATTTCCCGTCTGTCCAGAAAAAATCACGACAGGAAAGTTTTCTTATGAGCACAAAATGCTTGCAGCAAAGGCTACTGGAAAAAAATAAATAAATCATTGAAAAATCAGCTGGGCTGGAAGTACTTTATACTTTACAGTCTCAATGGGCAACGCTTATAGTACTCTTACAACAAACTTCCTGCGTCCGAGGAAGAAAGCAATCAATTTCATACTGCGCAGTTTTTTGGCTTTCCAGTGACGTGGCCATAATTATTTTATTCACTAACTCCAACATAAGAAGCCTAAAAGCTAACCGCTCAAAGACTGCACTGATTCAGGAGCCAATCTGCATAACTGTACAGCCAATACTGAGGATGACATGAGTAAATGCAGCTGTGGTTTTAAAGCAATGTGTGAGTATAAGGAGATGATGAACACTAGAAGAGTCTACACTAGAGTATAACAACGCACACTGGAAGTACCTTGATGGCTCTTAATTTGGACAGATGTCAAGCATTCCTCAGAGCAATTCCACAGAATAACTACTTTTAGATCCCTAAGGAAATTTTCATTAGATGGCTCTTTAAAGAACAGTTTTAGGAGTAGTTACTCAAAAAAGTTACTAATTGCAAACTTCTAATTACTTTTTTCAAGTCATTATTTCTTACATAATAATCTCACTAGTCATTATTTTACATCGAAGTTACTCTCTCAAACTCACTGCCAGGCCATTCTTATGCTATTCCAGGTGGTTGCTAGGTCATTGCTGTGTTGTAGACACTTTATTGGGTACAATATATGCACATATTTATTTATTTATTCATTCTGTGGTTATTATATGCCGTCATCTGTAAATTTTGGTACAGTCATTATTGCACTGCATCTCTCATCTCAGGTTATATATATTATAACAGTCTGTGGGTTTTTTTTCTTTCCCTTCTATTTGTACATATACCTGTAGATAGGATCTGGTCTATTTATTCTTCTTATATGTCTACACCTGTTTACGGTTACTGTATAGTGCTATCTATCTATCTATCTATCTATCTATCTATCTATCTATCTATCTATCTATCTATCTATCTATCTATCTATCTATCTATCTATCTATCTATCTATCTATCTATCTATCTATCTATCTTATCCCAGATGGTTGGTAAGGCATTGCTTGGAAATTGCTAGGCCATCCCAAGTGGTTGCTAAGGTGTTGCTCGGTCATTGCTGTGCTATCCCAGATGGTTGCTAAGATGTTGCTAGGTTATTGCTGTGCTATCCCAGATGGTTGCTAAGGTGTTGCTAGGTCATTGCTGTGCTATCCCAGATGGTTGCTAAGGTGTTGCTCGGTCATTGCTGTGCTGTCCTAAATGCTTGCTAAAGTGTTGTTCAGTCATTGATATGGTATCATAAGTGCGTTAGTTTGTGTGTGCTTGTAAGTATGTGAATTGTTTATAATGTCTATGAAGGATGAGAGATGTCCATTATGACATTATTTGTGGCAGTCAGATTTTAAATATCTGATATTCAATTTTTATTATAAAAAAATAAAGTTTTTATGACTGCTGTACAACACTCTCATACGTGATTGGTCCCAGATTCCCGTAAAGGCTTTGCAGTCATGCAGAGTAATGAATTTACTGACGAGCTAAATAAGATTATCATTAGTTGAAAAAAGAATTTGAATACTATTACATTGTCACTGTAATTGTCTAATGAGACACTTGTTAGGATTAGGTCTTTTCTTGGTGTTTGGAAAAAGAAATGCACATTATTTGTGTGTATTTATAATCACACTAGCTAACTTTGTCTGTTATGGTGTTTCAACTGCTACAAAAAAGAAGTACACCCATAAAATGCTCTTTTGAAATGTCTCAGCCTTGCATTCACAGAAGTCTGTGCGCTCCACTGATATAGACCTGCAATTTAATTACATGAAACGCACCTGACAGAGAAGCAGAAAAGTTTGCTCAACACGAGCGAGAAGCTAACAGTAATCTGTAAGGCAAACCTATTCACAAATTCCCCATATCATCCTGAGCTTTTTTTCAACCTGTCAGAGTCTGTGTGTGTGCGTGTGTGTGTGTGTGTGTGTGTGTGTGTGTGTGTGTGTGTGTGTGTGTGTGTGTGTGTGTAAGGTTGTTCAGTGGACTGTGGTGGGTTTAAAAACCTTTAACTCCAAGCTGACGGTCTCCCATCCTTTCCCTCACCCCCGTCTCCACTCTAATGGCCTCCCATGTCAGACAAGCTCGGGGTGTGACAGGCAGCCTACTGGAGGTGAAAAATCATTCCTGCCTGAAAGCAAGAGCAACGTCTGTGTAAGATGTGGAAGCCAGAAGGTTATGACATGTCAAGAAATGTTGTACGATGCAAATACTTAGTGTAGTATTCGGACACTACACATAGTATTTTGTCTTAAGAAAGTATATTGTCAAAATCACTTCAAGCTAATTTCCAAGCTAATTTTTACATTTTACAAAAGAAAGTGAACTGAAATGTCACTGTAACACAGTTTTAGTCATTCTGAGACATTTCTATTAGTCCATTCGTCATGAAATGATCACACAGTATGACCGTCAGCTGCTGTTTGATGATGAGGACTGCAATGATAGGCATACAGTTGTGTGTAGAAGTTTGAACATCCCCATCGAATTTCCATGTTCTCTTGATCCCCTACAGCAGATATATTTGAACACAAACCCTTTTCTCTTCATTTATGTGCACAATTTCAATTCTTTTGCTGAGTTTAAAATATTGAGATAAATCAAACAAAATATAAAAGGTGTCATGCCTTTTGCGCTGGCTACAACCAGTTTTTTTTCCCATGTCATTTTGGGTCATTTCTTTTAGTCCATTCATCATGAAATGTACATACCATGTAAAGGCTAAAAGGTAGTTTCAAATTATGTCAAACAATAAAAGAAATACAAGGTTTTCCTTGTGGTGATTGTTGCTGTTGTAGTGGTGGTTGTTGCTGCTATTGTAGTGGTGGTTGTTGCTGTGGTGGTGGTTTTTGCTGTTGTTGTGGTGGTTGTTGCAGTGATTGTTGCTGTTGTGGTGATGGTTGCTGCTGTTGAGGTGGTGATTGTTGCTGTTATTGTGATGATGGTTGCTGCTGTTGAGGTGGTGATGTCTTGCTGTTATTGTGGTGATGGTTGTCATTGGTATGGTGGTGGTTGCTGCTGCTGTTGTGGTGATTGTTGCTGTTGTGGTTCTTCCTATTGTGATGGTGGTTGTTGCTGTTGTTGTGGTGGTTGTTGTGATAATTGTTGCTGTTGTGGTGGTGGTGGTTGTTGCTGCTGTTGTGATAGTTGCTGTTATTGTGGTGATTGTTGCTGCTGTTGTAGTGGTGGTTGTTGCTGTTACTGTGGTAATTGTTGCTGTTGTGGTGGTGGAGGTTGTTGCCATTGTTCTGGTGGTGGCTGTTGTCTCTTACAGGGAAAACACATGAATTTCACATTTGAATGAACATGTGCGGTGGTTATACACCCTTGTATATCCATGTGAAAAAACAGTGTTGCCATGTGCTTTTTCACGGTTTTTGCACACTTGTGAAATATGCAGCTTTTCTGTAAGGGGTTGCTGTTGTTGTGATTGCTGTAGTTGCTGTTGTTGTGGTTGTTAACCTTGCTGTAGTTGCTTTTGTTGCTGCTTTTGTTATTTTGTTCCTTGTTGATGTTGTTGTTTTAGTAGTAGTAGGAGCAACAGCTGAGTGACTAGCTCTCACTGTGTGGGATGAGTGAGTAAATGTGAGTAAATGTAAATGTGTGTGTGTGTGTGTGTGTGTGTATGTGTGTGTGTGTGTGTGTGTGTGTGTGTGTGTGTGTGCATGCCAACAGTTCCTCCTGCTCTGCCTCTTTCCCACAGTTCGGATGCATCTCCTGATCAGAATTCCTGGTGTGCTAATTAGTGCTGCCGTATTCCGGCCGTCACTCTGCCGACAGGTGCAGCCGGTCTGCCAGTACTGCACACACACACACACACACACACACACACACACACATAGTAAACGTGTTAATTTCGCCCTCCATCTGTTATTACATAATCACTGCCAATGTCTCCATGATGAAGACGGAGAAGAAAGAGACTGAAGAAAGGAAGAGAAAGAAAGGAGGGAAGGATGGGAGAAGGGAAAGGAAAAGCTTGACAGAAGTGAGTATTAGGGCATGGCAGCGTGGCTGGAGGCGGTTGTGAGTAATTGAGGGCTTGGTTGAAGTTGTTAGTTGTGATTCTTGGCTTTGATAAATGCTGAACAGCATTGTGAGCCTTTGAAAATGTCTAAAAGGCTGTGGAAAGTAAAGGCTACTTGGAATGGAATTCCATAAGACCACTTATGGAAGCTATAAAATTAGAGGAAATTATAGATTTGGAATCAAAGTTTTCAATAACATAAAACCGATTTTGTTGCAGGTACAAGTATGAAGTGGTAGCATGATACTAGCACTCTTTGTAATTTAATTACTATAAATAATTGAAAATAAAATTGCAATGAAGTTTAGATATGTAAAGAATTGTGAAAAGAGCAGTAATTATTTTTAAAATAAGAAAAATGAATAGCATCAAGTATGAAGTTGCAATAAAATAATCAATGGAAAAGAAATTATTATACATAAATGATTACAGCATAATAACCTTATGCTGCTGCCACAAAACTTGAACTATTAAAAAAGAAACATTTTAAAAATACTTCCAGTGACAACTTTGTAATATTTTAATCTGCTTCTTCAATGTATATTTATAGTCCAAGCATGGGAAAGTTTGACCGTGTTGGTCAGAAAACAGTGGACTGTGGACTGATGTGCTATGTCTGACAGGCCTATGCAACTCATACGCCCTTTTGGAGCTGAGGTCACTTCTGTCAGCATAGCACTGTCTCAGGGGTCAACGGGTCACTTCTATTGTTCAGGCATGAGGAAAGTTGGCCGTGGCGAGGGACGACAGGAGGAAAGAGTGAGGTGGCACTTTCTCATTGTTTTTCCAGTGCTGACAGGAGAAAATGCTTCGTTCCTTGCTGGACATCGCTCGGATTCCTTCCAAAGGAGACTGTATGGGGCTCCAGAGGCAGAGGGTGCCAAAATATACACATGGTTCAGGCCGTACCTCGCCTGCTTTTCATCGCTGCCCACTGATGTCCAGTCTGGGTGTGGGCATCTGCAGTATACTTTGGACGAATAAGCTAAACAGTCAATGAGCAAAGCTGAACAGCTCGGGATGTCCCATGGCCGTCAAAAGTCTCAGATAGCCGGTATGCTGGCCTCTACGCTGGCCCCTGGCATGGGAATGCTCATTTTATAGGACTATTCAAGGCAGAGCTCTATTACCAGGGGAGGTTTTGTGATGTAATTCTTGTGGGATAAAGCAAATCTCACTGTCGTATCTCATTCAACACCAGCTGCCCTTTATATCATGTGATAAATGGACCAAGAGAAATGTTCTAAATTTACTTAGAATGAAATCTCCTTGTATTCATGTACACATGTTGAGATACACTTTCTCTTTTTCTCTTGAGCTACTGTTTTGACATAATGCTTTGAGCAAAATTTAAAGAAAAGAGTTAGGAGACTTACCCATAACAGAGAAAATATGCACAACTTAACGAATTTGCATAGATAGATGATTAAAATGTCATAGCACAGATGCTCATATCAGTATTCTACAGCAGGTGCAACATTCAATGACAATAACAACACAGCAGACAGCATGCACAGGCACAAAAATGAAACAAATGTTGTAGCTTCTACTGGGGCTGTATTGAGAATAAATTAATATAAGTCATCATGCTAGCATGTTAACAGCATATGACATGTCTTTCTGTCACTGAAAAGAGATACTGTTGTCTATTAATTGGTTCTGTTGTTATATTAGTAGGAGGTCATTGGATATATCATTACTGCAGGATTACCAAAAGAGAGCTCCATGTTTAATGCCAATTAGAAGTCCTATTCAAGCTGGATTAGCATTAACTACTGTATTTTTTTGTGATTACAGGCCGTATTTTGTATCAATTCTAAATCTGAACTGTGTAATTTTTAAAGTCTGACAGTCATTTTTGCAGCTTGACAGTCATTGTGGCCCAGTATGAATATGTAGCAATTTTATTTTTATAGTTTCTCACTAATAAGTGTTTGTAATCCAGTATGAATCTGCAATGTGTAGTTTTTTAGTAGTTTTTACATTTTTTAACAGTATTTTCCCAGTTTAATAGTCTGACAGTAACAGCTGTAAAGTGATTTTGATCCAGTATGAACTGACTGAAACTGGAGTGATAGCATTTCTATTCTAATCCATCTCATGCTAATGTATAAATATAACCTGCTAATGGACACAGCAGTGTGATTTGCCATCTGTACCATAACTCTGATATACATCCAGCCTTTGAACTTTCAATCTGTGGGATGTTGGGGACAATACAGACAATTTATCATGCATGAATGTCAAATACCTTACAAATGAAATTACAACGGCTTTTCTGGTAAAACTAATTCGACCCAAATAGAGCTTTAGAAGTGAATTCACGCCGGAATCATTACTGTCAGATTTGCTAAACCTACAAAGCAGATTCATACTGGATTTTGTTGGTAATGGCTTAAATTATAAAACCTCCCCAGGTAAAAGGAATCCAGCTCGAACAGGGCTTAATTGTTTGTTCAATTATTTTTCTTGGACACTGCACCTGCACTCCACCAAGCGAGCTCAGGAGACATGCAGCACAATTAGAGGCTGCTGAGCAGAAAGGACTTATGGGTAAAAACGTAGGCCAAGCAGCCCGCAGGGCGAATCGGATAAATACCTTTTAGTGCTTAAGGTAGCGCTGGTGGGGGGGCGGAGAGGGGCTCTGAGGGAGTAATTTCGGCCTTATTTGTCTGCGTGTTTGACCTCCTCTTGACAAGGTTCCAGAACGTTTTGTCAGCAGCCCTGTGCTATCTTTCCCCTGATTTAATCAAAGGCCATTACTGCCGCTTATGGAGGCGAAGAAACCAGGAGGATGTTACCTCCACTGAACTGTCTGACCCCCCCCCCCTTCTCTGTTAGAGATTTCATGGCTAAGTGGCTCAGACGGCGGTGGAGATTGTAAAGCTGGCTGTTTCTGACCCTCAGTGCTATCGTTAGGGCTCTAAAACACAAGCACACACACATACACACAGTGACAGAGGGCCAAATATTCAAGGCTTTTTATATGTTATGTACTACATCAGTATTACAACAGCAGCAGGCAGACTATATAAGGAAAAATACAGTTAGGTCTGAAAAAAAAAGTATACAGCTACCAATAAGTTGCATTTACAAGACAATCTCCTAAATGATAACTAACTATCAATGTAAGCATTAAGCAAAATCAGTGAAATTATGATAATAACTGCATAATAAGCCCACAGTCGGTTGATGTTTTCCTCATCTTCTGGCTTTTAGCATTTACTGAATTATAACGGTACCTGAAAGTATACCACCTAATCATCTGTCATTGTTTATTTATTTATTCATGTATTTATTATATTGACTATCTTCATTAGGTTTGTAAATAGATATTCATGAATAAATATTTGGTCTCTTTCTCTACAATCAAAAAAATGGAAAATATAACAATATACAGTATGTTTCCATGACCATGGTCCACAAACTCGGACTTCAGGCCTTCAATGCGCACCTGAAACCGAAAATAAAAATGACATGCCTCCCAGATCTCAGCATTGTTTTGGATTGTAATAAGCAGAAAATGCAACCAACTTCTAATACTGAACTTTGGAGGTGTGGAAAAATGGCCCTCAGATTTCTTTACTCATGAGTGGGAGCCGTGATAAAGGCAAAGCAATTAATACTGAAACAGATGCTACTATATTCCATTGTTGAGGCTTCCGTGTAACATGTTCTCTGCTTTTCCAGACACTGAAAAAATGAAATAATGGACTGAATCGATAGACCATATTAATTGGAATTAAATAAATGAAGGGTGCTTTCAGACTTTTGCACAGTGTTTGTCCATATACAGATATACAGAGAGGCCATATATATAGTATGACGTACATGCAAGCTCTGTCGTTTTCTCTCTCTATCCTCTCAAACCTCCCTCGCTCTGATTATTCAGTGGTGGGACCACGGGTGCGAGCGAGAGGAAAAAAAAAGTGAAAGGAGAGGGGATGTCACAGCGGTTGAAAGTGTCACTCACCCTATTCTTCCTTCCGTCCTATTCTTTCTCTTTTTTTTTCTTTCTTTCCTGCCCCCTCCGTTTGGTTCTGTCGTTCTTTCGCGGCCTAAAGGAGGAGGATTAAGTTAACTGGCTGCGTTAGGGAAGAGTG
Organism: Pygocentrus nattereri; assembly: GCF_015220715.1. Lineage (NCBI taxonomy): Eukaryota > Metazoa > Chordata > Actinopteri > Characiformes > Serrasalmidae > Pygocentrus > Pygocentrus nattereri. Next base: position 10,305,056 of record NC_051240.1, on the reverse strand, counting down.
GGCAGGATTAGGGGGCAGCAGGCGCGCGCGGACACACAGAGGCGTTCAAGCAGTGCGCGCTGCCTTTTAAACCCTGAGAGACGCAGCCAGGCTCGACAACACAGCTCAACAACCTGCACAAAACACACACACACACACACACACACACACACACACACACACACACACACACTGAATAGAGGTGCTCTGACAGGGTTACACACTCTCACTCACTAAAACAGACACAGACATTCAGTTTTTCTTCCTCTGTTCACTCCAGACTCTCGGATATTTCTTAGAGATAGGAAACTTATGAGAGAGAGAGAGAGAGAGAGAGAGAGAAAGATTAGAAACACAAGATATATCTTGTTTGTTTTTCTTCCCTGTTATCACTTTTAGTATTAATTATATCTTTCATTTCAAACAGCATCTATTGCAAGTTCATGCCAATGAAGCCGTTACTTTTTCCTGATTCTGAGTGTGGAGTGCATTTGTTTGTTTCTCTTTAATATTAATATCACTATTAGCACTATGGCTTCCGGGTCAGTGCTAACAGCTGTTAATAATTCCACCTAATAAACCCATTTTACTTTGAATCTGAGAGAGTTTGTTTGTACCATATCATCACTGTCCTAAGAAAAAGATCTCCAAGGTAGTAACTTTTACAGGAGAGGGCTAAAACCCTCTTTACGATTAATGTAAGTCAATGGAAAGAGGTTTTATTCTAAGCAATTTTGGGGCACTTCAATGTAAAGGACAGCTGCTGGGCTCAAATAATGCAGAAAGGTAAAAATCACAAAAAATGGAGATAAATGTCTTTCACTGGACAGCGATGCTATGGATCCACATATACAGTGCTGTGCAAATGTTACAGACCTCTTTCATTCATTTATTTAATTACGAGTTAAACAGCTATTCAGTACAAATTATGCGTGTTTCAGGTGATATTTCTGAGGAGATCAGACAAAAGAGAGTCCACCTGTATAAGAAAGGAGAAAGTCAAATGAAAGAAAGAGGAAAAGGAACCATGGGGTTTAGAACTTGATTAAAAAATTCAAAAAGAAAATTGACGCTACCATCTTTGAGAGAGGAGAAAATCAAGCTGCTTCAGATCTGAAAACATTCACTGGTGTTCCTGTCCATCCTTCCACTGTGAGAAGAAGACTCAGCACTATGGGTCTGAAAGGATGTGTAGCTGTCAAGAAGCCTCACTGAGAAAAGGAGTCAGCCAAAAAAAAACAAAATTGCTAATTAAGACGCTGCTGGTGTTCAGAACAATAACAATGGACTGACCACATCAGAGTCCAGACATTAACATCAGTGGATTAAATACTATAAAATGGACATTTAATTACTGTAATTTTCCATCAAATTTATGTTGGCTGCTATTTTCCAAAAGATGAGAAAAGATTTAATGGCTATTTTGACTGGTAATTAAACAAATCAAGGATGCTTTCTGACTTTATTACAGTCCTGTACATGTACATGCTTTTTTCTTCAATATTATATCACTTTTAAAATGTTACATTCCTTTCATTGCTTTGGAAACAGCTGTTAGAAAGCATGGGTATAAAGTCAGTTCTAAATCTGAGAGAGAGAGAGAGAGAGAGAGAGACAGGTGGTCATACACTGACTGGGGTAAAAAGCAATTTGAAACACCTGCTTGTGAAACTCTATCCAGGTATTTTGACTTATCTCATTTCTGCATCTCATGCACCACATTAGCTGCGCTACAGCCGCCGTTCACACGGTGCTCGCATTCCGGCCGGACAGTAAGTCATTCACGGACCTTACTGTAACTGCTCTGTTGGCATTTCTGCAACTGCCCTGGACCTCACACATGCACACATACCTCACATATCACTGTACGGCCACGCTGACAAAAACACATTCAGGCCCATTTCACCATTACAGAAAACAGCACCAGGCCACAGAAGTGAAGAGAGCAGGAGGGTGAGGGGACGTGGTAAGGGGACAGGGTGAGGGGATGGGATGAGAGTCCACAGACAGACATAAGCAAAAATAAATAAGTAATAGTATTACAAAATATCTAGTGCTCAGATTCATTTGAAGCCTGCTAAATAAGCCGATATAACCGCTCCATAAATGTACCATGAGCTGACATCATAGACTGTGTCCCGTAATTTAACAGTGTTATTTTACCACTTTCATTCATTATAATCAGAAATGCCATGTTGCCGTGCAGCTAACTACAGTACACTTAGAAAAATGATCATGTGGCAAGCTTTCATGACTTCATTAATGGCATATTTTATGACAATTGCCAATGATGTTAATATAACATTGTTTTACTACTGAACAAAATCTGTCGTGGCAACTAAAACAGTAAAACCCCTGCTATATAGGATATAGTTATAACAATGTTACGTTGGACGGTTCAAGAAAAGTGTTACCAAATATTCTTAACAGAATTCTGGGATTCCTTTGATATTTTAACAGAACAACTTGCAGGTGAGCAGATTTAAGGGCCAGTACTCACAAACCAGCAAGAAAGCCCAATCAGCAATGCTGAAAACAAGAAAGAGTTCACTTAGTACTACAATACCCATGTCAATGCATTGATAGTAGCCTTGTAAAGCCTGAATTATTTGGATTGTGTCATACGTATTAACAGCCTATCACTACATATTAATCTCCTGCTCAGAGTGAAAAAGAACATCTGGCTCAATAGCCGCGTTTACACGCAGCCTAATAATCTGTTAATAATCTGACTGATAGCTCAATTGGAATAGGATACGTCGATGTATGTACTTCAATCAGACTGGACTAGTCTGAGTTCATTCGGAATACAATTTCTATCTGATTTAACAAGATGGTATATCTGTGAATAATCTGTTAAATAGAAAAATAATAACCATGTAAATGCCTGTATCCACGTTCTACGCATGTGCGTTTGTGTTCTGCAGAGGAGAAGAAGTTTGTGCTCTGATCTTTAAAAGATGGCGGTGGGACGGGCGTCCATCTTATGTGTCTCATAACACGGCGTCTTTCTCTCGCCCTTCTTTAATAAGTGCATGTGAAGTACGTTTTCCTGAGTCTGACATCATGTTGAAGCAATTAAAAACACAAGCACTGCTCACTGCTGCTCATCTCCCTCTGACTTGACAGACATAACTTGAGCACACCTGTTGTACTGTATATACATATAATTTTGGATCGGATTACTTGTAGTGTGCATGTAAATGGAGATTTTCCATCAGATCGTTGAACAGAGTGGGCAGATAAACACCTCAGAAATCTTTGCATGTAAACATAGCCAATGTTTAGGTGTTAAAGGGAAAATTTATGCTATACTGATGAAGATATGATGACAATGGTAGATCATTCATTCACATCCTCAGGAGTAATGGAGCCCAGAATCATTAGATTCAGCCGCTCAGACCATGGTTCTGAAACACAGCCCACGTTTTATTTTTCGCAATGTATATTATACATTTCCACCAGAAATGTCTTCAAAACTCCAAAACTTACCTGTAGTGGTTATGTAGCTTACAGGACAGAGCGCCTTACACATTTGAATCTCCAGTAAAATGCAGTGGATTTATCTTATTAGGTAGCTCACTGACTGCATTGTAATTCTGTCAAGGTTTAGACCAGAAAGTGGTTGTACTAGGATTGTACTTTATCATGAACTGTTATTCAAGCATCATAATGACATCCTAGGTCTGTTTCTGTTATCGTCGAAGAAGTCCTCTATACCCACCAGGGACCTCTATCAATCCCCACCACCACCAACAAGCTTGTGCAAAAGCCCTGCTTTGGGCGTAAATATTTATCTATGTTTGTCTGTTGTATATTCAGGCATACATTACTTTTCCCCTTGTTTCCTGCATATCCTGTATATATCAGTACCTAATATTAACACTGGTACTGTATGTGCCTTAAAATATACATATAAAACCCACTGTACACGTAAATACAGTGGATTTAGTCCCATCTGCAACTGCTAAAGTTCACTCAACTAAACTAAACAAAGTTGAGGCTCCAGAACTAGCCTTATAAACACTCCGCCAAAGAGTGGGCACTCTGGAGACGAGAAGCAGAAATAAACGAAATGGATAAATACAAAATGATATAATAAAATA